>NC_058080.1:262003228-262301431 GCF_014858855.1 Bufo gargarizans
ACCCACCAAAAAAAAGGGGAACCCTACACAGGTTGTGCCACACCCTCAGAAAAGGGGAATATGATTCCACCCAAGAGTATCCAGGATTCCATTATGATGTCACAATGTACGGATAGCAGATGGTAGTATCCAGGATACCATTATGAAGTCATAATGTATGGTCAGCAGATGGTAGTATCCAGGATACCATTATGAAGTCATAATGTATGGTCAGCAGAAGAAAGTATCCCGGATTCCATTATGACGTCACAATGTATGGCTAGCAGATGGTAATTTCCCTGATTCCATTATGATGTCACAATGTATGGACAGCAGATAATAGTATGCCGGATTCCATTATGATGTCAGGGCCGGCCTTTGGGGTGTGCGGGCTGTGCGGCCGCACAGGGCGCCATAGAAACAGGGGCGCTGGGCGGCCGACAGCTCGCAATGTAATATGCGGCAGGCGAGGCTGCACTTGTGTTCTCCCTCAGGGCGCCCCCTCCATCTCGCCCTCCCCTGTCTGACCTGATTCGTTCCTCCTCCCCTGTGTCTGACCTGCCTGCTGCCCCCGCAGCTGCCAATAAGAAGAGAGATGGGAGGAGGAGGGGAGGGACTGAGGCCACTGCGCCACCAATGAAGATAACTGACCTGTAATACAAATACAGGAGGCGGGTGCCGGAATCAAATAGCCGGCACCCGACCTCTGTGACAGGGAGCTGCGATCAGCTGCAGTTGAGTTAACCCTTCAGGTGCGGTACCTGAGGGGTTAACTGCCGCTGATCGCAGCTCCCTGTCACAGAGGTCGGGTGCCGGCTATTTGATTCCGGCACCCGCCTCCTGTATTTGTATAAGAAACGTTGGTGGCACAGTGCGCCCCCCCCCCCCCCCCTCAGCACCCCAGTATAAGAAACATTGGTGGCACAGTGGGAAGTGGTGCCAATGAGGGTTAAAAAATAATAAAAAAAATTAACTCACCTCCTCCAGTTGATCGCGTAGCTGCCGGTCTCCTGTTTCTTCAGGACCTGTGGTGACGTCACTGAGCTGGTGATGGATCATGTGATGCATCATGTGATGAGCACAGTGATGTCACCACAGGTCCTTTGACAGGTTCTGAAGAAAGAACAGGAGACGATCAATTGGAGGAGGTGAGTTAATTATTTTTTAATTTTTTAACCCTCATTGGCACTGCCCACTGCGCCACCAATGTTTATTATATGGGGGGGGGGGTGCACTGCGCCACCAATGTTTATTATACTGGGGTGTTTGGGGGGGCACACTGAACCACCAATGTTTATTATATTGGGGGGCGCACTGCGCTCATGTTTGTTATATTGGGGGGGCGCACTGCGCTCATGTTTGTTATATTGGGGGCGCACTGCGCTCATGTTTGTTATATTGGGGGGGCGCACTGCGCCAATGTTTATTATATTGGGGGGGCGCACTGCGCCACCAATGTTTATTATACTGGGGTGTTGGGGGGGCGCACTGCGCCACCAATGTTTATTATACTGGGGTGTTGGGGGGGCGCACTGCACCACCAATGTTTATTATACTGGGGTGTTGGGGGGGCGCACTGCGCCACCAATGTTTATCATACTGCGGTGTTGGGTGGGGTGCACTGCGCCACCAATGTTTATAATATTGGGGGGGCGCACTGCGCACAAAGACGGGTTAGGGAAATTTCACAGCAGAGTGCGCATGCGCTGGGAGCCTCGCCGGCGGTTAGGGTAGGGAAAAATTATGGGCCAGTGCACAGGTGCGGTGATCGGATGGATGTTCTCAGCTGGACACCGGCTGACACTGCGCATGCGCTGGGAGCCTCACCAGCGGTTAGGGTAGGGAAAAAGCACTGGCCCGTACGTAATTTTTCCCTTCCCTAACCGCTGGTGAGGCTCCCGGTGCATGCGCAGTGTCGGCCGGTGTCCAGCTGAGAACATCCATCCGATCACTGCGCCTGCGCACTGGCCCATAGTTTTTCCCTACCCTAACCGCCGGCGAGGCTCCTGGCGCATGCGCACTCTGCTGTGAAATTTCCCTAACCTGTCGTTGTGCGCCTGCGTGGCGCTGCACACCTCCTCACGTCATGTCCAGTGCGACCGGAAGTGACGAGGGTAGGGAGATCTCACGAAGTAGGGAAGTATAACATTACACCGGCCTTTGGGGTGTGCGGGCTGGTAACTACTTGGTTGGATAGTCAGCCAGCCTATGCCATGATGCCAGCAACAAGCAGTGTTTTTTTTTTTTTTGGGGGGGGGAGGGCGCCACAAGGTTAGCTCGCACAGGGCGCCTAAACACCTAAGGCCGGCCCTGTATGATGTCACAATGTATGGTCAGCAGATGGAAGTATCAAGGATTCCATTATTATATCACAATGTATTGTCAGTAGAAAATGGTATTCAGGATTCCATTATGATGTCACAATGTATGGTCACCAGATAATAGTATCCAAGATTCCATTATGATGTCACAATGTATGCTCAGCAGATGGTAGTATCACGGATTCCATTATGATGTCACAATGTATGGTCAGTAGATAATAGTAGCCAGAATTCCATTATGATGTTCCAATGTATGGTCAGAAAACTGTAGTTTTCTGGATGATATTATGATGTCACAATGTATGGTCAGCAGATGGTAGTATACGGGAATGCATTATAATGTCACAATGTATTGTCAGCATATAATAGTATTTAGTATTCCATTATGATGTCCTAATGTATGGTCAGCAGATAATAGTGTCCAGGATTCCATTATGATCTCACAATGTATGGTCAGCAGATAATAGTATTTAGTATTCCATTATGATGTCACAATGTATGGTTAGAAGATGGTAGTATCACGGATTCCATAATGACGTCACAATGTATGGTCAGCAGATGGTAGTATCACAGATTCCATTATGATTTTACAATGTATTGTCAGCAGATAATTGTATCCGGAATTCCATTATGATTACACAATGTATGATCAGCAGATGATAGTATCAAGGATTCCATTATGATGTCACAATAAATGGTCAAAAGATGGTTAGTATCCCAGATTCCATTATGAAGTCATAATTTATGGTCAGCGGATGATAGTATCCCGGATTCCATTATGATGTCACAATGTATGGCTAGCAGATGGTAGTATCCGGAAATGCATTATAATGTTTCAATGTATTGTCAGCAGATAATAGTATTTAGTATTCCATTATGATGTCACAATGTATGGTCAGCAGATGTTAGTATCCAGGATTCTATTATGATCTCACAATGTATGGCTAGCCGATGGTTGTATCCCGTATTCCAATATGATGTCACATTGTATGGTCAGCAGATAATAGTATTCAGGATTCCATTTTGATGTCACAATGTATGGACAGCAGATGATAGCATCCCGGATTCCATTATGATATCACAATGTATGGTTAGCAGATGATAGTATACGGGAATGCATTATGATGTCACAATGTATTCTCAGCAGATAATAGTATTCAGGATTCCATTTTGATGTCACAATGTATGGACAGCAGATGATAGTATCCCGGATTCCATTATGATGTCACAATGTATTGTCAATAGATAATAGTATCCAGGATTTCATTATGAGGTCACAATGTATGGTCAGCATATAATAATATCCAGGATTCCATTATGAAGTCACAATGTATGGCTAGCAGATGTTAGTATTCCGGATTCAATTTTGACGTCCCAATGTATGGTCAGCAGATGATAGTATCCAGAATTCCATTATGATGTCACAATGTATTGTCAGCAGATGGTAGTATCCCGGATTCCATTATGATGTCACAATGTATGGTCAGCAGATAATGGTATCGAGGATTCCATTATGATGTCACAATGTATTGTCAGCAGATGGTTAGTATCCCGGGTCCATTATGAAGTCATAATGTATGGTCAGCGGGTGGTAGTATACGGGAATGCATTATAATGTCACAATGTATTGTCAGCAGATATTAGTATTTAGAATTCCATTATGATGTCACAATGTATTGTCAGCAGATGATAATAACCAGGAATCCATTATGATGTCACAATATATGGCTAGCAGATGGTATTATCCCGGTATCCATTATGACGTCATAATGTATGGTCAGCAGATGATAGTATTCCGGATTCGATTATGACGTCACAATATATGTCTAGCAGATAGTTTTATCCTATATTCCATTATGACGTCACAATGTATGGACAGCAGATGGTAGAATCACGGATTCCATTAATATATCAAAATGTATTGTCAGTAGATAATAATATCCAGGATTACTTTATGATGTCACAATGTATGGTCAGCAGATAATAGTATCCACGATTCCGTTATGATGTCACAATGTATGGTCAGCAGATAATAGTATCCAGGATTCCATTATGATGTCACAATGTATGGTCAGCAGATAATAGTATCCAGGATTCCATTATGATGTCACAATGTATGGTCAGCAGATGTTAGTATCACAGATTCTATTATGATGTCACAATATATATTTATCAGATGGTAGTATCCTGGATTTCATTATTATGTCATAATGTATAATCAGCAGATGAAAGTATCCCAGATTCCATTTTGACGTCACAATGTATGTCTAGTAGACGGTATTTTCCCTGATTCAATTATGATGTCACAATATATATTTATCAGATGGTAGTATCCTGGATTTCATTATTATGTCATAATGTATAATCAGCAGATAATAGTATCCAGGATTCCATTATGATGTCACTATGTATGGTCAGCGTATATTAGTATCCGGGTTTCCATTATGATGTCATAATGTATGGTCAGCAGATAATAGTATCCAGGATTACATTATGATGTCACAATGTATGGTCATCTGATAATAGTATCCAGGATTACATTATGATGTAATAATGTATGGTCATCTGATAATAGTATCTAGTATTCCATTATGATGTCACAATGTATGGTTAGCAGGTGGTAGTATATGGGAATGCATTATGATGTCACAATGTATGGTCAGCAGATAATAGTATCCCTAATACCTTTATGATGTCACAATGTATTGTCAGTAGATAATTGTATCCAGGATTCCATTATGATGTCACAATGTATGTTCAGCAGTAGTGATGAGCAGGGGGTGCCATATTCGATTTTGTGATATTTCGTGAATATTCGATTGAATATTTGGCTTATATTCGTCGAAATCGAATATTCGTCATTATTCAATTTAGGCTAATATGTGTATTTTACGAATATTCTCAATATTGCTCTAACTTCGTCTTTTATAATATTCTAAAAGACAAAGTTAGAGCAATATTATGAATATTCGTAAAATACACATATAGATTGTAATTTAGCTAATATAGTGCTATATTTTTATTTTTTTGTCAAAATTTTTTTGCCTCTTCTTAACTTCAGTTTTGGAAAATATGTACACTATTAAAAAAAAAAATACTATAGCACTATATTAGCTAAATTGCAGTCTATATGTGTATTTTACGAATATTCTTAATATTGTTCTAACTTCGTCTTTTAGAATATTCTAAAACACGAAGTTAGAGCAATATTATGAATATTCTAAAATATAAAGTTAAAGCAATATTAAGAATACATTCGTTATTTAGAATATTCGTCCTTTTTTTTTTCCAATGTGCAGTTATTCCACTTTGGCATACTGCTCACCGATAAGCGTCCCCGTAACCATGGCAACACCTGTGGGTTAAAATATACCATTGGATTTGAGTTTTCACAAACTCAGGGAAAACTCAGATCCGATGGTATTTTCTAACCCACAGGCATTCCCATGGTGACGGGACGCTTGTCGGGGAGGTGTATGCCGAAGTTGATTAAATTATGAATATATTCACTATATTGCTATGTATTTTTTTTTCGAATATTCGTGAAAAAAAATCTTGATTTCGAATTTTTTTGTTCCAAATAATATTCAATTTTTTATTTTTAGTTTTTATTTGCTATCGCTGTCCCTAATTTAAATAAAGCGGGTTAGGCTACTTTCACACTTGCGTTCAGAGCCTATCCGTCTGATGTCTGCACAGACGGATCCGCTCCTATAATGCAGACGTTTGGATCCGTTCAGAACGGATCCGTCTGCATTATAGTTTAGGTAAAAAATTCTTAGTGTGAAAGTTGCTCAGACGGATCCGTCTAGACTTTACATTGAAAGTCAATGGGGGACGGATCAGTTTGAAATTGAGCCATATTATGTTGACTTCAAACGGATCCGTCCCTATTGACTTACATTGTAAGTCTGGACGGATACGTTTGCCTCCGCACAGTCAGGGGGACACCAGAACGCTGCGAGCAGCGTTCTAGTGTCCGCCTGCTGAGCGGAGGACAAACGCTGCCAGACTGATGCATTCTGAGCGGATCCGCATCCACTCAGAATGCATTAGGGCTGGACGGATGCGTTCAGGGCCGCTTGTGAGAGCCTTCAAACGGAACTCACAAGAGGATCCCCGAACGCTAGTGTGAAAGTAGCCTAATGTAAACGTGCGTGAAAAAGCGTATGACATAATTTACAGTACTAGAACCGCCCAGTGACTGTGACCAGTGTCTATAAAGCATTCATCATAACTATTTACAAGTGAATGACTACAATGGCTACTGGAAGTACGTCAAAGTTCAGACACATACTTGAGAAAGGTGAGGACGACTTCATATTAACTGTAAGTAATATTCTCTTAAAGCATATACATGTTGTTTGTGTAGATATTGCATGCAGCACAATGATTGTTCTGTAGATCACGAATTCTGAAATATTCGTAGATGCGATTATTATCTATATTGATACGATTTGGACTGTATGTCTCGTAGGGCATACGGTCGTGTGCAAATGGCGTAAGTGTCTAAAGTAGCTAATAAATATACCTACCCAAAAAAATAACATTAAACTGTATCCGAATTATCTCTAATCTAAAAAACTCTATAATGACCATAAACATGTGTAACTTTTGGATTTAGATGTAAATCTGAAGTGTTTATACACCTACTCCACACAATGCACTAATTCTCTGATAAACTAAATTGCATTAATATTTTCTTTTCTTTTGAACATACAGTAATCAATAAATGCCATAAACGAATGGCCAGGTACCAGAAGGAGCAGGAAAAGGATCGATTGACTCTACATAAGCTGCTGCGGCGGGTTTCAAAAAAGGTTCGGAGGATGGATCAGAGGAACCGTAAAATAATAAAACATATGCATTTCATGAAAAAAAATTAAAAATAAGCCAAAAATGACTGTTATTGTTAAAATGTTATTAAAAACATTTATCTGCCACAGACTTGATGTGTCCAATCTTGAAAGTTCTCTCAGTCAATGGAATGCGTCGTGTCATGAGTAGCTAATTTTTAACTTCTTTTTAACTATTTTTTATTTAAACAAAAATTTTAGAACATCAAATTGTGTAATTTTTTTTTCATGTTAGCCCATTCCTGCTGCACACTTACAACATGATGCTGTCAGAGGTGTATGGGTTTATTTTTGGTGCTGTCCTGGTCTGGTGGGGGCCCATTCCTGGGAACAAATTCCTGCTGCACACTTCGAACGTGCTGCTGACTGTCGTGCTGAGTTAGGCCGAGCTATGTGTAGGCCTTATACTGGACCCTTAGCATATGGCTGCTGCTGATGCTGAAGTCTGTCCTGACCCTGATTACCTATGTGTGGGCCTTATACTCCACCGTTACCGATACTTGCTGTTGTAGGTCCTGACACTGCTGAGTTATGTGTGGGCGTTACCATGTACCTAATGCTGTCTGTTCTGCTGTCTGTCCTGACCCTGAAATAAAGGGGCCTTACAACAAATGTCTAAAATTACACTGCTCCAATAATATTTTGTTGAGTTTTCGGAGCTGGTGAAGGTTTTTTTCCTCCATTTGCCGCATCTTCTTATCAAAGCGATGCTGCATTTTCTTGAGCTCCGCAACATCTTTAGTAAATTCTTTTTTGGTGGCCTCCATTTCTCTTATGGCCATGTTCACTACTGGAAAAAAAATATTATAATTAAAATTAGGGCTACTTATAAGACAAATAGTGCATTTTATTTTATTTTTCTATTACACTAGTTTCTGTTGTCCCCTCATTGTTACCACTTTTAACCACTTCACGACCGGCCATTAAGCGTAGGCCTCAGCAGAACGTGATTTGATGCAGAGGGACAATCTATTACGGATACGGACCAACAAACACCCTGGCCCCAGGCATAATCGTTTGTGAACCGGGGTGCAAATGCAACTCAGCTAGACAGGCAGCCATGTTAACTTAGCTATTTGTCAGATTCATTACACATGTGCATTACAGATCCAGAGATGCAGAGTGTTGTGGGGATCTTGGGATGCTTGTGAATATGTTATGTATATCAAATTATAGTAATGTGTGCACATATTTCCCCTCCCGGTGGGGGGTGTAGACCACCTCTTCCTCCTCTTCTGGAGCTGGGGGGGCGGAATCAGGTGGCTGGGAAGGTCCGGCCTCCTCCTCTGTGGCCTCTGTCTCGCATACATCTGGGGGTGAAGTGGCCTCCACATTTTCTCCCTCCTCCTCTATCGCCGCCTCTACATTTTCTCTCTCCTCCTCCATGGGCGCCTCCAGATTTTCTTCCTCCTCCTCGTTCCCCTTTTTTTTTTCTTTTTTTTTTTTTTTTGTGGTGGCGGACCGAGGGAACGGGTTGACAAATCATAAACCATAACCAAGGTAAAGATCAAGAAATTCCTATATGGTGGAATCTGCATGTTATTATGAATTATACAAATTGTGGATTTACCTTTTAAAAAAATAAATAAAAAAAATTGTCTAAGTTACAAGGTAGGATGAGGTAACATGGGATTTGTTAGGAATGTGCCCTATAGGGTATTGTGACTGGGTAATGGATGTTTAGGTAGACCAAACAACAGTTCGTAAATTAGGTGAGGGGTTATTGGATGGTGTTATGTTGGGTATATAATTTTTTTGTGGCTGCCAGCGTTAGACTGTCTGCTAAGCCGCATTTTGAAGATCTGTTGCCAGCCCACCCTCCCTCCCTGTTGATTTAGTTGTCAAGGTAACTTTATAATTTGAAGGAGGCTTAAAGGGAACCTGTCACCAGTTTTATGGTGTCCTAACTAAGAAAAACATTAATAAGTGATTGATTTGCTTAGCAAAATGCTGGGTCACTTTCTTTAATTGACCCAGTCAATCTGCCAACATCTTGTATTGAAAAGCTCCAGCTGATAATTATGAGTCATGAATATTCATGAGCTCCTGACTCTCCCCTCCTACCTGCTGCTGAATGACAGTTTCCATAGGAATCAGCAGCAGGTGGGCAGGGGAGTGGATATAGCTCTGAATAAAATATACAATATACGCTGGACTCAATGACATCACGCCAGACTCGAATCAGCTCATTAGCATGCGGCATCTTTGTGTGTATATTATGAGGTAACCATCTGTCACACCAGTAAGTGAATACATCTAAGGCACTTTTTAGTAGTTAATGATTGTATATAATTAGTTAGATTATAATCAAATATCCACATGACAGGTTCCCTTTAAAGTCTCCCCTTTAAGTGTCACTTTGACGGTGACCGCCCCTTTAACAGTGACTTTGATGGTGACCGGCCCTAATACACAGTGACTTTCACGGTGAACGCCCCTTTAACTCTGAACTCCACAGCTCCCGTCAATTGGCAGTTAGGATTTAAGTGAAAGGCTGGCACGCTTGTATTGGATAATACAGGTCGTTTTTTGGGAATATCTTGTGTACGTCATAGAGAGCCGAGACCCTGCAAGATTTCTTTCCAGGTAGCAAGGGATGTGTATACCAAGTTTTGTTTAAATCGATGGTTGCGTTTTATAGTTTTTGCGGAACATACATATATCTATATATATATATATATATATATATATATATATATATATAAAATCTTGAATCCCATGCAAATTAAGTGGGGGGTGTATATAATGGTCCGGGACGTTGACCGGAATGCTGAATGATGTTTGCAGTTTATGTAGATATAAACGTGTGAAACGTATGAAATCATCCAGTGACATCATACATCGGTACCGCGCTGTGTGTATAACAATATATATACAATCTCAGCGAGGTAGAGATGTATGATGAAACCGGAAGATTTTGTACACGTCACAACAGGTATTAGAGTGTTGTAGAGAGAGATACAAAAATCATGTAAGCATTGTACCTGGGCATAATCGCCGACTGTACTCATCGACCAGTTTTGCGTTTCAGGTCACAATACTTTTTTTGTATGGCCTTGTGGTCATGCCATATCCCCCTTTTTATATTTAATTCGGTCCGGACAGACCGCACGATGGCCAGTTTTTCGACCCTCTTGCTGGTCCATGGATATCCCCGCTCCAGAAAGCGCTGAAGGATAAAGATGAAAGCATATCATCACCATTTTTTTATTATACAAATATTCAAATAAATATCCACAAAAAAATTAATCAAAAAGTAGTTACGTCTTTAACCCCTTCACACATTATGGCGTAAAGGTATGTCATTGCGTGACAGGGGATGTATGGAGCGGGCCTCTGCAGTGAGCCGCTCCATACGCACAATCTGACGGCTATATGATACAGCCGGCATTCGGCCGCACTAACAGGAAGCGGCGATCGCACCGCCCCTGCCATTCAACCCCTCAGGCACCGCGATCAAGGCTCAGTGCGGCACCTGTGACGTGATGCGCCTCCATCTTCCTTCTAATCGGAGCCCCTGCAGTGAAATCGCGGGGCTCCAATTGGTTGTCATGGCAGCATGGACGCTGCTGAAGCTATTCAGGCCGGCCATGGCTTTCTCCATACTGAGCTATGCACGAGGCAGAGCGCAGTATGGAGTGTGTAAGAATCCTATTCACCGTAATAGATCTCTATTATCGTGAATAGGAGACGGGATCAAAAGATCCCATGTACGAGGCCCCTATGGAAGCTAAAATAAAAAAGTTATGGCTTTTGGAACATGATGGAGGACAAAACAAAAATGTAAAAATGAAAATAAGCCTGGTCTTGAAGGGGTTAAAGGGGAAATATTAGATTTAAAGTTACCGATATAAGATCGGATTGTATTGCGATTATATGTATGTGAGGTCTGAGCAATCAGATATTGGCCAGCTAAGCTGCGATGTACTTGTCTAGTGAAGTGACGGTACGGTATTGGGTGTACTGCTGGTTTGCTTCCCCGTGGTGCACGTTGGGTAACGCTAAATGAACCAGCAAATACTTGCGGTCTGACAAAAAAAAGATCGTGGACATAAATTGAAATCTATATATATTGTGTGTATGGTATGTACAGCAGGCTGGTTTTCCAGCCTGCATTTGTGGGAGGGGCATAGGGTACTTAACCTTCCCTCGCTGCTCCGTCAGACGTCGGCATCGCGTGGTGCGCATTCTCGTGTTCGGTGACGTCATCCGGGTGCGACTTCCGGTTCCGGCCTTCCCTGTGCAGACGAGCAGCGGCGGCGTCCTTCATCTCCTCTGGTAAGCTACTTGGGCCCAGTTTCGTACTGCCGCCCGTCGGTACGTCCGGCCGGCCGGCCCCAGTCTCATGACCCCCTCCCCCTCCGGTTCACCTCGCTCACCGGAGGGCCCGCTTTTTTCAAACATTTTGTTCCTCATCTCTGCGCGGTGTACCCATCCTGCAGCCCCCTGCTGTTTTCCGCCCGGTCCCTCCCACGTCAGGCTCGAGTGCGCCATCCTCGGTTCAAATGGCCACCGCAGCCGGGCGTCGGGGAGGCCGCGGGCAGCAGCGGGGGTTTTGTCGCCGTCCCCGCAGCAGGGCCTGCCCTAGCAACCAGCAGAAACTGGTGTCATGTTGCATTTTCCCATCATGGATTGTTTGTTGCACATGACGCAATCTGACCTGGCGGCAGCGTGCTGCGGGGACGCGCACCAGCAACACCAGCTCCTCCTCCTGGCCCGGGGCGGCCTACAGGGGGCGCTGTGCGGTCCAATACTGCACAGGGACTGTGGAAACGGGCGCCTATTGCTTCCACCCTGCACGCTTTTCAATTTGCACATCTTTTTGCCAGGAACAACTCCCCTGACGGGCCAGGCAGTCTCCGGCAGGGTCAGTGACCACCGGAGCACGCCATCACTCCTCAGAGGTGCACCCCGGTTTCCGGTGTCGGAGCTGTGGTAGGGGGAGCTTGCCCAGGACGGATCAGCAGGGCAAGTCAGGCCCCCCTTCCTGGCTCCTGGCACGCTGCACGGCACAGGCGTGTTTTTCCACCCTCACCAGCGCTCCCCCCCACCCGTCCATTGCTCCTGGCAAAAAAAAATAAAAAAAAAATTCTTCGTTTTCTGTCACCCTGTTCCGTCAAGGTCCTCTTCGTGTCCTTTCACCTGATCCGTTCAGGTTCTCTTCACGTCCTGTCACCTGATCCGTTCAGGTTCTCTTCATGTCCTGTCACCTGATTTGTTCAGGTTCTCTTCGTGTCCTGTCACCTGATTCGTTCAGGTTCTCTTCGTGCCCTGTCACCTGATTCGTTCAGGTTCTCTTCGTGTCCCGTCACCTGATCCGTTCAGGTTCTCTTCGTGTCCTGTCACCTGATCCGTTCAGGGTCTCTTCGTGTTCTGTCACCTGATCCGTTCAGGGTCTCTTCGTGTTCTGTCACCTGATCCGGTCGGGTTCTCTTCATGTCCTGTCACCTGAGCCATTCAGGTTCACCTCGTTGTCCCGCCTCCAGATACGTTCTTGTTCTCTCTCGTGTCCTGTCTCCATGTTTCTCAGGTTCTGTTCGGGTCCTGTCACCTGATACGTTCAGGTTCGTTTCATGTCCTGCCACCTGATGCGTTTCAGGTTTGTTTTTCGTGTCCTGCCACCTGATGCGTTCAGGTTCGTTTCGTGTCCTGCCACCTGACACGTTCAGGTTCGTTTCGTGTCCTGCCACCTGACACGTTCAGGTTCGTTTCGTGTCCTGCCACCTGACACGTTCAGGTTCGTTTCATGTCCTGCCGCCTGTTACGTTCAGGTCCGTTCGTGCCTTCTCACCTGACACTTCAGGTTCATTTCATGTCCTGTCACCTTTTGAGGTTCAGTTTTTCTCCTGTCCTGTCACCTGTTTTTCCAGCTTCCTCTTCATGTTCTGTTACCCTTCATGTCCGGGCGCCCGATACGATCAGATTTCGTCATGTCCCCTTGCTTGTTAGGCTCAGTTTTTGTCTCCTTCACGATCCGCACGGATGTTCAGGGCCGGTCGCCTGACTCTCCCACTGTCACTCAATGTTGTTCAGTCGTCCCGTCAGGTCCTTCACCTGTCCTTGTCTATCCACGTCAACTCCCTCCCCACTGTCCTGTCACGCTTTTTCGGCTTCAACCTGCCATCACGGTCAGTTCAGGCTCTTCACCTCTCTCATTCGGGTCCCGTTGGCTCTCCGTCGCCGTCATGCGCGGGTCATGTCGCCTCGCTGGCGGCCACCATGGTAAAATTCCACGTTGACACCCAGCCGAGGCCTCGTCACCAGGGGCATCTCGGCTTTCGGTCTCGTTTTCGGGACCCAGCAACCAGCTCCCGGGATACCCCGGGGTCTCCAGTCCGATTTTTCGGCACAATCCATCACTCTCGTTAACTCCTGGCCCGCTCAGGTTGTCATTTTTCTTCCCTCATGCAGGTCTCGTTCTTCCTGATCATCATCTGCGTAAGTTCCGTTTTCAGAAATGTTGTTCGGCGTACCTCTTCACGCAGGTACCTGTTAAATTCTGCCTCACTTACACGTCCCAGGTTGCGGTTGCGAGGTCTCACCCTCTTCGTGAATTTTCCCGGGCTTTTGATTGCTCCCAGGTCCCCCTTTTTTTCCACCCCAATTCCTCTTGACTCCAGGTAAGAAAAAAAAAAAAAAAAAAATTTCCGTGGGGTTATTTGCATGGGTTTTGTCATTTCAATTGAGATCCTCCCAACAGGGTCCAGCTCTAACGAGGGCCATCCTTCCCGATACCATGTCCCACGTGTCTGACATTGAAGACTCGATGTCTATCCCGGAGTCGGCAATCTCCGAGGCAGTCAGCCGTGCTTCATACAGGCACTGGACCATCCCCAAGTTGATCACCGAACTCAAAAAGAAGGGGATCCGTTACTCCGCATCAGCTCGAAAGGCAGAGCTATACCGTCTGCTCTTTCCTGAAACGCCCAGGGCCCTTGAACCACCCAGAGCTTCCGAAGACCTGGTCTCCATGTCGACCATCCAGCTATCGTTGACCCAGCTCCACGCAACCATAAACAATCTGGCATCCTCGATTTCGGACATCGACGCACGACTCCAGGTCATCGAGAACAAGGATTCCGCATCTCCTCCCCCGGCGGAGCCCGAAGCCATTCCTTCCACTTCCCGGACCAACCCACCAGGTACAAGTCTTGGCACTCCCGACATCGCCCCCGCTTTCTTTGTACCAGAGAATATCAGGCGGGATATCCTAGCAGGAAAGGACATCAACTTGGCCGCTATCCTGATCTCGACCCACGACACAGTCGAAAATCGGACAATTGCCTGCGGAGACGTATCGGTGGTGCTGAGATCTAAAGACGTCCGACTTAACAGGAAACTCACCATTCCCGAGTTCATGCTGACCTTCAGTCTGTACCGTGACATCGTGTGCTCCGTTCATCCCCATCGCAGGGAAGAATTAGATACCTACCTATACCGGATCACCGAGCTAGGTTACAAGTACGGCGGGTCTGCTTTCTACGAGTATCACCGGTCGTTTTCCGCAAAAGCTGCAGCAGCGTTCCTCCAGTACCAGCATGTCACCAACTGGGCCGTCCTGGATATGGAACTCTTTTGCAGGCATTTTGCCGGCCAGAAAGCCCCGGCTTGTGCCAGCTGCCAGTCTGTCCTCCATGCTTCCGACTGGTGCCCCCACATCTCCAATCCAACTTCTGCCAGACCAACGACCAGCTCCAGTGCGCCAAGGTCCAACCCCCTTACGGACAAACTCGGGCGACCTATCACCTTTTTAGGGAAGAACCAAGTTTGCAACAATTTTAATCTGGGGTTCTGCAGTTATAACAAATGTAAAGCATTACACATCTGCTCTATTTGCTTTAGGGCCCATCCGCAGTCCTCCTGTTCCCAGCGCACGGCCAAGCGCTCATGACTAGGCGGGGTCAACATTGACCTATTACTCTCCCTCCTCCAACGGCACCACGATCCCAGTTTCGTCCTGTTCCTCAAGCAGGGTTTCTCCGAAGGTTTCCACACAGGGTTAGTCACCCTCCCACAGGTCACCCATGAATGCCCCAACCTTCTGTCTTCTCTCACGGACCCCGTGGCAGTGGACGAGTTGTTGGAGGCCGAATTGCAGAAGGGCTTCATGATCGGGCCGTTCGCTCAGTCTCCCTTCCTGGTGTATCGGGTCAGCCCCATAGGTCTGGTCACCAAAAAAACCTCAAATAAAAAGAGATTAATATACGACCTGTCTGCTCCTCATGCATCCAGCACCCCCAGCCTAAATTCCCTGGTCCCTTCAGACGAATTTTCAATGCAATACTCCTCCTTGGATGAGGCCATAGAGCTCATCTTACAGGTCGGGGCAGGAGCCTGGTTGTCAAAGGCTGACATTTCTGATGCCTTCAAGCTGCTGCCAATCCTGCCTCACCTGTGGAGGTTCTATGGCATCAAATGGAGGGGTAAGTATTATTTCGCCACCCGCTTGACGTTCGGGTCAAAGAGCAGCCCCTGGCTCTTTGACCAGTTCGCCCAAGCTCTCCACTGGATCCTGGTGAATCACGTCCACTGTCCAAGGGTGATCCATTACTTGGATGATTTCTTGCTCATCGAGCAGGCGGTGCACGCCCCGGACAGGCTGGACAGCCTACTCAATCTGTTCAGCCGCCTGAACGTCCCCGTGGCTTCGGCAAAGGTCGAGGGACCGTCCAGGGTGATCACCTTCCTAGGAATCACCCTGGACACCGTCAAGATGGAGGCCAGCCTTCCCCTGGACAAATTAGTCAGACTCAGGGACTCTGTGGCCAGGCTCGTGGGTACCCGCACGGTGACAAAATTGGAGCTCCAATCTTTGTTGGGGTCCTTCAATTTTGCCGCCAGGATCATGCCCCAGGGCAGATCCTTCACCTCTGGCCTGCTCAGACTCCTCCCAACAGCCTCGGATCAGCATGCCCTCGTCCACCTCGGACGCGATGCATTGGCGGACCTGGCCATGTGGTCAGTCTTTTTGTCCAGCTGGAATGGCATCTCCCTCTTTGTTCCTCAGTGGAACGATGCCTCCCCCTTGGTGTTTTCTGACGCCGCTGCTTCCCTCGGTTTCGGAGCCATCTGCGGGGACCAATGGTTTGCGGGTCCTTGGCCCACGCAGGTCTCTTCTGACCAGGAGGCTGCCAAGTCCTCCCCCTTACTCGAGGTATACCCCATCGTAGCGGCTGCTCACCTCTGGGGGCAGTCATGGAGGGACAAGCCGGTGTGCTGCATGACAGACAACCAAGCAGTGGTCGACATCCTCGCCAGGGGCAGATCCAGCTCCCCCAAGGTCATGCGTCTAGTTCGCAAGCTCACCTGGCTGTCCTTACAACACAACTTCCGTATCATCTGCAGGCACATCGAAGGCAAGAAAAACACCGCAGCCGATGCCCTGTCCCGCCTAAACTTTAGTTTGTTTTTTCAGATCATGCCGGGAGCACGGAAAGTCGGGATCACCCCCCCGGGGTTCGAAGACTTGATAATGGACTAGATAAGTACGTCTCCGCAGCCCATGGTCTCATCCGCAGGTCACTCTCAGCCAACACTGCCCGGAACTATTTAACGGGGTGGAACACCTTCAGACGGTTCTCACTTCTTCACCCCAGGGGGGACAGGGACAAAGTCTCCTTCGTCCTGGCCTTCCTGGCTTACTGCCACAAGGAGCTACGACTATCCCACAATACCATCAGACTCTACCTGGCAGGGATCCAGCATCACCACATGGTCAGTCACCCCAGTCACTCCTTCTTTTTTTCCTCGCAGGCGGTCAAGGCGGTCCTGAGGGGCATCCAGAAGCTCTCTCCTCCATCCGCTCCCACCAGGCAACCGGTCACAGGGGACATTTTCCAAAAAATTTCGGCCGCCCTAGATGGTAGTCCCTTTGGCCCTTTCAAAAGCCTGGTCCTCAAAGCTGCCCTCTATCTCAGCTTCTACGGGTTCCTCAGGCCTGGGGAGTTCTGCTGCACCTCGGCACGGAACTTAGGGCCAGCAATCGGTCAGCTCCACCGCAGTCTCGACCATTTCATTTTCTTCCTTCCTTCCTCCAATACCTCCCAAGTCGGTCCGCCAGTGCAGATCGAGTATTTTAATTCATTCAACCCTTGGTGTCCCGTGACCGTTTTCAACCAGCTGCTCTCCGCTCTACGTGACAGAACTCCTGACAGCCCCTTACTGCCTTTTCCCGTGCTCTCACTGACTTCTGCGCAGTTCATCAAACACATCCGTTCCTTAGCCTCGGGGCTAGGTTTTCACGCGGCCTCAATATCCGGGCACTCTTTCCGAATCGGAGCCGCATCCGCTGCTTCCAAACACGGCGTGCCCGCTCACGTCATACGGAAGATGGGACGGTGGCAGTCTTCGTGCTTTTCCCGTTACGTCCCCCATCCACGGGCCGAGATCGCCAGGGCCTTCTCCAGTCTGGTTCTGTAAATTCTCCTCCAATAAACTGCCTAAATTCCTGTTTTGCCCCCTTTTTCTGGCTCACCCGCGTTACATGGCTAAAGGCACACCACTAGCCAAGTTAGGTTCCATCTCCAGTTCTCCACCTTCGGCCAGTGCTCCCCCGGAGCCTTGACCACAAGTACAGCAGGCTGGTTTTCCAGCCTGCATTTGTGGGAGGGGCATAGGGTACTTAACCTTCCCTCGCTGCTCCGTCAGACGTCGGCATCGCGTGGTGCCCCACCCTACCCTCCCTCATCTCCAGTCTTGCTCCAAGCTCAGACTCCCTGGGTTAGCCCCCTTTTTCTGGCTCACCCGCGTTACATGGCTAAAGGCACACCACTAGCCAAGTTAGGTTCCATCTCCAGTTCTCCACCTTCGGCCAGCGCTCCCCCGGAGCCTTGACCACAAATATTGTGTGGTATATATTGCATGGCAGGAAAACGGACGTGCTATGTGCACCATTATCTGCTGTCCATACATACATGCTACTGACATAGTGCTGCAAAGTAACAAGAATACTTAGTGCACCAATCAGTAGTACCTGCTACTGGGTAGACGGGCGGGCGGCGGAGGAAAAAATATATATATATATTTGCATACGCGAATATTTTGCAACACTCAATCTACATATAAATAATAAGTCAATGGGGACGGATCTGTTTGAAGTTGACACAATATGGCTCAATATCAAACGGATCCGTCCCCCATTGACTTACAATGTAAAGTCTGGACGGATCCATCTGACTAACTTTCACACTTAGAATTTTTTCTGAAATATAATGCAGACGGATCCGTTCTGAACGGATCCCATCGTCTGCATTATAGGAGCGGATCCGTCTGTGCAGACACCAGACGGATCCACTCCGAACGCAAGTTTGAAATTAGCCTAAGTCTGGATGGATCCGCTTGCCTCCGCACGGCCAGGCGGACACCCGAACGCTGCAAGCGCGTTCGGGTGTCCACCTGCTGAGCGGAATGGAGGCAAAACAGTGCCAGACTGAGGCATTCTGAGCGGATCCGCATCCACTCAGAATGCATTGGGGCCGTACAGATGCGTTTGGGGCCGCTTGTGAGCGCCTTCAAATGGAACTCACAAGCGGAGCCCCGAACGCTAGTGTGAAAGTAGCCTTACAATGTAAGTCAATGGGGACGGATCCGTTCGAAGGTGACACAATATGGCTCAATTTCAAACGGATCCGTCCCCCATTGACTTTCAATGTAAAGTCTGGACGGATCCGTCTGACTAACTTTCACACTTTTAATTTTTTCTAAACTATAATGCAGGCGGATCCATTCTGAACGGATCCCATCGTCTGCATTATAGGAGCGGATCCATCTGTGCAGACCCCAGACGGATCCGCTCTGAACGCAAGTGTGAAAGTAGCCTTACTTTTTTCAGAAATATAATGCAGACGAATCCATTCTGAACTCAAGTGAGAAAGTAGCCTTAGATGTAGGTTGAGTGTTGCTAATGCTAAATATTGTTCTGGCATGCATGCAATATGAAATAAAATACAGTGCTGTAATACAATATTACTTACAGTGAGAAGAATTTCTTCTTCTTCCTTTTTAAATCGAATTTTGCCCATTTTCGATCGCCGATTTTAAGACAGAATGCACGCCAAACTCCACTGGAAGCAATGCAAAACCGAAACCAGGGCACATGTCACGTAACATGTTTACGTCACATAAGATCGATTCCTCACGCGATCATTCATAACATTCCCGCTTTTCGGGCTGAAATCAGAATAACAAGATCGATTTCACCCTGCTTTTTAGAATCGATCGATTTAGCTAATGTAGTGGTATAATCTTATCTGTGGGCCAATGACTCATAGGCCCACAAGCAAAAAGCAGTGAGGTATGATGTTTTTTCAGATGTTTAAAATTTGCAATATTCGAGAAAAAAATTTGCAATTTGAATATTCACACTCAACACTATTCAGCAGATGATTGTATCCCGTATTCCACAATAATGTCACAATGTATGGTCAGCAGATAATAGTATCCAGGATTCCATTATGATGTCACAATGTATGGTCAGCAGATGGTTAGTATCCCGGGTCCATTATGATGTCACAATGTATGGCTAGCAGATGATAGTATCCAGGATTCCATTATGACGTCACAATGTATGGCTAGAAGATGGTAGTATACCAGACTCCATTATGATGTCAGAATGTATGGTCAGCAGATGTTAGTATCCCGGATTCCATTATGATGTCACAATGTATGGTCAGCAGATGATAGTATCCAGGATTCCATTATGATGTCACAATGTATGGTCAGCAGATGGTTAGTATCCCGGGTCCATTATGATGTCACAATGTATGGCTAGCAGATGATAGTATCCAGGATTCCATTATGACGTCACAATGTATGGCTAGAAGATGGTAGTATACCAGACTCCATTATGATGTCAGAATGTATGGTCAGCAGATGTTAGTATCCCGGATTCCATTATGATGTCACAATGTATGGTCAGCAGATGATAGTATCCAGGATTCCATTATGACGTCACAATGTATGGTCAGCAGATGATAGCATCCCAGATTCTATTATGACATCATAATGTATGTCTAGCAAATAGTAGCATCACAGATTCCATTATGACGTCACAATGTATGGTCAGCAGATGGTAGTATCACAAATGCCATTATGATATCACAATGTATTGTCAGACTCAGTAGATAATAATATCTAGGAATCCATTATGATGTCACAATGTATTGTCAACAGATAATAGTATCCAGGTTTCCATTATGATGTCATAATGTATGGTCAGCAGATGGTAGTATCTTGGATTCCATTATGATGTCACAATGTATGTTTAGCAGATAATATTATCCAGGATGCCATTATTATGTCACAATTTATGGCTAGCAGATGGTAGTATCCCCGATTCCATTATGATGTCACAACGTATAGTCAGCAGATGGTAGTATACGGTAATGTATTATGATGTCACAATTAGGGATGAGCGAACTCGAACTGTATAGTTCGGGTTCGTACCGAATTTTGGGGTGTCCGTGACACGGACCTGAACCCGGACATTTTCGTAAAAGTCCGGGTTCGGGTTCGGTGTTCGTCGCTTTCTTCGCGCTTTTGTGACGCTTTCTTGGCGCTTTTTGAAAGGCTGCAAAGCAGCCAATCAACAAGCGTCATACTACTTGCCCCAAGAGGCCATCACAGCCATGCCTACTATTGGCATGGCTGTGATTGGCCAGAGCACCATGTGACCCAGCCTCTATTTAAGCTGGAGTCACATAGCGCCGCCCGTCACTCTGCTCTGATTAGCGTAGGGAGAGGTTGCGGCTGCGACAGTAGGGCGAGATTAGGCAGATTAACTCCTCCAAAGGACTTGATTAACTGATCGATCTGCAGCTGTGGATCATTGAGCTGCTGATCCTCAATTGCTCACTGTTTTTAGGCTGCCCAGACCGTTTGTCAGTCACATTTTTCTGGGGTGATCGGCGGCCATTTTGTGTCTTGTGGTGCGCCAGCACAAGCTGCGACCAAGTGCATTTAACCCTCAATGGTGTGGTTGTTTTTTGGCTAAAGCCTACATCAGGGTGAAGCTGTCACACCAAGTGCATTTAACCCTCAGTAGTGTGGTTGGTCAAGCTATCACACCAAGTGCATTTAACCAGCAATAGTCTGTTCATTTTTTGGCCATATACTAAATCAGGGGCAAGCTGCGCCCGTCACCAAGTGCATTTAACCCTCAGTAGTGTGGTTGGTCAAGCTGTGACACCAAGTGCATTTAACCAGCAATAGTCTGTTCATTTTTTGGCCATATACTACATCAGGGGCAAGCTGCGCCCATCACCAAGTGCATTTAACCAGCAATAGTGTGGTTATTTTTTGGCCATATCCCAGTCTAATTCTGTCACTAAATCCATACCGGTCACCCAGCGCCTAAATACTAGGCCTCAAATTTATATCCCGCTAAATCTCTCGTTACCGCTGTCCTGTTGTGGCTGGGAAAGTTATTTAGTGTCCGTCAAAGCACATTTTTTGTTCTGGGTTGAAATACAATTCCCAATTTAGCAATTTAAAAATTTAGTGGTTTCTGCTGTATCAGAGCTATTTGAAATCTATCCCTAAAAGGGTATATAATATTCAAGGTGCACATAGGGTCATTCAGAATAACTTCACACACCCGCTACTGTGCATTTCCAAGTCTAATTCTGTCACTAAACCCATACCTGTCACCCAGCGCCTAAATACTAGGCCTCAAATTTATATCCTGCTAAATCTGTCCTTAGTGCTGTAGCTGGGCGAGTTATTTAGTGTCCGTTCAAGCACATTTCTTGTTCTGGGTTGAAATACAATTCCCAATTTAGCAATTTCATAATTTAGTGGTTTCTGCTATATCAGAGCTATTTGAAATCTATCCCTAAAAGGGTATATAATATTCAAGGTGCACATTGGGTCATTCAGAATAACTTCACACACACCCGCTACTGTGTATTTCCAAGTCTAATTCTGTCACTAAACCCATACCTGTCACCCAGCGCCTAAATACTAGGCCTCAAATTTATATCCTGCTAAATCTCTCGTTAGTGCTGTAGCTGGGCGAGTTATTTAGTGTCCGTTCAAGCACATTTCTTGTTCTGGGTTGAAATACAATTCCCAATTTAGCAATTTCATAATTTAGTGGTTTCTGCTATATCAGAGCTATTTGAAATCTATCCCTAAAAGGGTATATAATATTCAAGGTGCACATTGGGTCATTCAGAATAACTTCACACACACCCGCTACTGTGTATTTCCAAGTCTAATTCTGTCACTAAACCCATACCTGTCACCCAGCGCCTAAATACTAGGCCTCAAATTTATATCCTGCTAAATCTCTCGTTAGTGCTGTAGCTGGGCGAGTTATTTAGTGTCCGTTCAAGCACATTTCTTGTTCTGGGTTGAAATACAATTCCCAATTTAGCAATTTCATAATTTAGTGGTTTCTGCTATATCAGAGCTATTTGAAATCTATCCCTAAAAGGGTATATAATATTCAAGGTGCACATTGGGTCATTCAGAATAACTTCACACACACCCGCTACTGTGTATTTCCAAGTCTAATTCTGTCACTAAACCCATACCTGTCACCCAGCGCCTAAATACTAGGCCTCAAATTTATATCCTGCTAAATCTCTCGTTAGTGCTGTAGCTGGGCGAGTTATTTAGTGTCCGTTCAAGCACATTTCTTGTTCTGGGTTGAAATACAATTCCCAATTTAGCAATTTCATAATTTAGTGGTTTCTGCTATATCAGAGCTATTTGAAATCTATCCCTAAAAGGGTATATAATATTCAAGGTGCACATTGGGTCATTCAGAATAACTTCACACACACCCGCTACTGTGTATTTCCAAGTCTAATTCTGTCACTAAACCCATACCTGTCACCCAGCGCCTAAATACTAGGCCTCAAATTTATATCCTGCTAAATCTCTCGTTAGTGCTGTAGCTGGGCGAGTTATTTAGTGTCCGTTCAAGCACATTTCTTGTTCTGGGTTGAAATACAATTCCCAATTTAGCAATTTCATAATTTAGTGGTTTCTGCTATATCAGAGCTATTTGAAATCTATCCCTAAAAGGGTATATAATATTCAAGGTGCACATTGGGTCATTCAGAATAACTTCACACACACCCGCTACTGTGTATTTCCAAGTCTAATTCTGTCACTAAACCCATACCTGTCACCCAGCGCCTAAATACTAGGCCTCAAATTTATATCCTGCTAAATCTCTCGTTAGTGCTGTAGCTGGGCGAGTTATTTAGTGTCCGTTCAAGCACATTTCTTGTTCTGGGTTGAAATACAATTCCCAATTTAGCAATTTCATAATTTAGTGGTTTCTGCTATATCAGAGCTATTTGAAATCTATCCCTAAAAGGGTATATAATATTCAAGGTGCACATTGGGTCATTCAGAATAACTTCACACACACCCGCTACTGTGTATTTCCAAGTCTAATTCTGTCACTAAACCCATACCTGTCACCCAGCGCCTAAATACTAGGCCTCAAATTTATATCCTGCTAAATCTCTCGTTAGTGCTGTAGCTGGGCGAGTTATTTAGTGTCCGTTCAAGCACATTTCTTGTTCTGGGTTGAAATACAATTCCCAATTTAGCAATTTCATAATTTAGTGGTTTCTGCTATATCAGAGCTATTTGAAATCTATCCCTAAAAGGGTATATAATATTCAAGGTGCACATTGGGTCATTCAGAATAACTTCACACACACCCGCTACTGTGTATTTCCAAGTCTAATTCTGTCACTAAACCCATACCTGTCACCCAGCGCCTAAATACTAGGCCTCAAATTTATATCCTGCTAAATCTCTCGTTAGTGCTGTAGCTGGGCGAGTTATTTAGTGTCCGTTCAAGCACATTTCTTGTTCTGGGTTGAAATACAATTCCCAATTTAGCAATTTCATAATTTAGTGGTTTCTGCTATATCAGAGCTATTTGAAATCTATCCCTAAAAGGGTATATAATATTCAAGGTGCACATTGGGTCATTCAGAATAACTTCACACACACCCGCTACTGTGTATTTCCAAGTCTAATTCTGTCACTAAACCCATACCTGTCACCCAGCGCCTAAATACTAGGCCTCAAATTTATATCCCTGCTAAATCTCTCGTTAGTGCTGTAGCTGGGCGAGTTATTTAGTGTCCGTTCAAGCACATTTCTTGTTCTGGGTTGAAAGTACAATTCCCAATTTAGCAATTTCATAATTTAGTGGTTTCTGCTATATCAGAGCTATTTGAAATCTATCCCTAAAAGGGTATATAATATTCAAGGTGCACATTGGGTCATTCAGAATAACTTCACACACACCCGCTACTGTGTATTTCCAAGTCTAATTCTGTCACTAAACCCATACCTGTCACCCAGCGCCTAAATACTAGGCCTCAAATTTATATCCCTGCTAAATCTCTCGTTAGTGCTGTAGCTGGGCGAGTTATTTAGTGTCCGTTCAAGCACATTTCTTGTTCTGGGTTGAAATACAATTCCCAATTTAGCAATTTCATAATTTAGTGGTTTCTGCTATATCAGAGCTATTTGAAATCTATCCCTAAAAGGGTATATAATATTCAAGGTGCACATTGGGTCATTCAGAATAACTTCACACACACCCGCTACTGTGTATTTCCAAGTCTAATTCTGTCACTAAACCCATACCTGTCACCCAGCGCCTAAATACTAGGCCTCAAATTTATATCCTGCTAAATCTCTCGTTAGTGCTGTAGCTGGGCGAGTTATTTAGTGTCCGTTCAAGCACATTTCTTGTTCTGGGTTGAAATACAATTCCCAATTTAGCAATTTCATAATTTAGTGGTTTCTGCTATATCAGAGCTATTTGAAATCTATCCCTAAAAGGGTATATAATATTCAAGGTGCACATTGGGTCATTCAGAATAACTTCACACACACCCGCTACTGTGTATTTCCAAGTCTAATTCTGTCACTAAACCCATACCTGTCACCCAGCGCCTAAATACTAGGCCTCAAATTTATATCCTGCTAATCGTTAGTGCTGTAGCTGGGCGAGTTATTTAGTGTCCGTTCAAGCACATTTCTTGTTCTGGGTTGAAATACAATTCCCAATTTAGCAATTTCATAATTTAGTGGTTTCTGCTATATCAGAGCTATTTGAAATCTATCCCTAAAAGGGTATATAATATTCAAGGTGCACATTGGGTCATTCAGAATAACTTCACACACACCCGCTACTGTGTATTTCCAAGTCTAATTCTGTCACTAAACCCATACCTGTCACCCAGCGCCTAAATACTAGGCCTCAAATTTATATCCTGCTAAATCTCTCGTTAGTGCTGTAGCTGGGCGAGTTATTTAGTGTCCGTTCAAGCACATTTCTTGTTCTGGGTTGAAATACAATTCCCAATTTAGCAATTTCATAATTTAGTGGTTTCTGCTATATCAGAGCTATTTGAAATCTATCCCTAAAAGGGTATATAATATTCAAGGTGCACATTGGGTCATTCAGAATAACTTCACACACACGCTTCTGTGCATTTCCAAGTCTAATTCTGTCACTAAATCCATACCGGTCACCCAGCGCCTAAATACTAGGCCTCAAATTTATATCCCGCTGAATTTGAATACAATACATTGGGCCAAATAATATATTTGTTGTTGTGGTGAACCATAACAATGAGAAAAACATCTAGTAAGGGACGCGGACGTGGACATGGTCGTGGTGGTGTTAGTGGACCCTCTGGTGCTGGGAGAGGACGTGGCCGTTCTGCCACATCCACACGTCCTAGTGTACCAACTACCTCAGGTCCCAGTAGCCGCCAGAATTTACAGCGATATATGGTGGGGCCCAATGCCGTTCTAAGGATGGTAAGGCCTGAGCAGGTACAGGCATTAGTCAATTGGGTGGCCGACAGTGGATCCAGCACGTTCACATTATCTCCCACCCAGTCTTCTGCAGAAAGCGCACAGATGGCGCCTGAAAACCAACCCCATCAGTCTGTCACATCACCCCCATGCATACCAGGGAAACTGTCTCAGCCTCAAGTTATGCAGCAGTCTCTTATGCTGTTTGAAGACTCCGCTGGCAGGGTTTCCCAAGGGCATCCACCTAGCCCTTCCCCAGCGGTGAAAGACATAGAATGCACTGACGCACAACCACTTATGTTTCCTGATGATGAGGACATGGGAATACCACCTCAGCATGTCTCTGATGATGACGAAACACAGGTGCCAACTGCTGCGTCTTTCTGCAGTGTGCAGACTGAACAGGAGGTCAGGGATCAAGACTGGGTGGAAGACGATGCAGGGGACGATGAGGTCCTAGACCCCACATGGAATGAAGGTCGTGCCACTGACTTTCACAGTTCGGAGGAAGAGGCAGTGGTGAGACCGAGCCAACAGCGTAGCAAAAGAGGGAGCAGTGGGCAAAAGCAGAACACCCGCCGCCAAGAGACTCCGCCTGCTACTGACCGCCGCCATCTGGGACCGAGCACCCCAAAGGCAGCTTCAAGGAGTTCCCTGGCATGGCACTTCTTCAAACAATGTGCTGACGACAAGACCCGAGTGGTTTGCACGCTGTGCCATCAGAGCCTGAAGCGAGGCATTAACGTTCTGAACCTGAGCACAACCTGCATGACCAGGCACCTGCATGCAAAGCATGAACTGCAGTGGAGTAAACACCTTAAAACCAAGGAAGTCACTCAGGCTCCCCCTGCTACCTCTTCTGCTGCTGCCGCCTCGGCCTATTCTGCTGCTGCCGCCTCGGCCTCTTCCTCCGCCTCTGGAGGAACGTTGGCACCTGCCGCCCAGCAAACAGGGGATGTACCACCAACACCACCACCACCACCTCCGTCACCAAGCGTCTCAACCATGTCACACGCCAGCGTTCAGCTCTCCATCTCACAAACATTTGATAGAAAGCGTAAATTCCCACCTAGCCACCCTCGATCCCTGGCCCTGAATGCCAGCATTTCTAAACTACTGGCCTATGAAATGCTGTCATTTAGGCTGGTGGACACAGACAGCTTCAAACAGCTCATGTCGCTTGCTGTCCCACAGTATGTTGTTCCCAGCCGGCACTACTTCTCCAAGAGAGCCGTGCCTTCCCTGCACAACCAAGTATCCGATAAAATCAAGTGTGCACTGCGCAACGCCATCTGTAGCAAGGTCCACCTAACCACAGATACGTGGACCAGTAAGCACGGCCAGGGACGCTATATCTCCCTAACTGCACACTGGGTAAATGTAGTGGCAGCTGGGCCCCAGGCGGAGAGCTGTTTGGCGCACGTCCTTCCGCCGCCAAGGATCGCAGGGCAACATTCTTTGCCTCCTGTTGCCACCTCCTCCTTCTCGGCTTCCTCCTCCTCTTCTTCCACCTGCTCATCCAGTCAGCCACACACCTTCACCACCAACTTCAGCACAGCCCGGGGTAAACGTCAGCAGGCCATTCTGAAACTCATATGTTTGGGGGACAGGCCCCACACCGCACAGGAGTTGTGGCGGGGTATTGAACAACAGACCGACGAGTGGTTGCTGCCGGTGAGCCTCAAGCCCGGCCTGGTGGTGTGTGATAATGGGCGAAATCTCGTTGCAGCTCTGGGACTAGCCAATTTGACGCACATCCCTTGCTTGGCGCATGTGCTGAATTTGGTGGTGCAGAAGTTCATTCACAACTACCCCGACATGTCAGAGCTGCTGCATAAAGTGCGGGCCGTCTGTTCGCGCTTCCGGCGTTCACATCCTGCTGCTGCTCGCCTGTCTGCGCTACAGCGTAACTTCGGCCTTCCCGCTCACCGCCTCATATGCGACGTGCCCACCAGGTGGAACTCCACCTTGCACATGCTGGACAGACTGTGCGAGCAGCAGCAGGCCATAGTGGAGTTTCAGCTGCAGCACGCACGGGTCAGTCGCACTACAGAACAGCACCACTTCACCACCAATGACTGGGCCTCCATGCGAGACCTGTGTGCCCTGTTGCGCTGTTTCGAGTACTCCACCAACATGGCCAGTGGCGATGACACCGTTATCAGCGTTACAATACCACTTCTATGTCTCCTTGAGAAAACACTTAGGGCGATGATGGAAGAGGAGGTGGCCCAGGAGGAGGAGGAGGAGGAGGAAGAGGGGTCATTTTTAGCACTTTCAGGCCAGTCTCTTCGAAGTGACTCAGAGGGAGGTTTTTGGCAACAGCAGAGGCCAGGTACAAATGTGGCCAGCCAGGGCCCACTACTGGAGGACGAGGAGGACGAGGATGAGGAGGAGGTGGAGGAGGATGAGGATGAAGCATGGTCACAGCGGGGTGGCACCCAACGCAGCTCGGGTCCATCACTGGTGCGTGGCTGGGGGGAAAGGCAGGACGATGACGATACGCCTCCCACAGAGGACAGCTTGTCCTTACCCCTGGGCAGCCTGGCACACATGAGCGACTACATGCTGCAGTGCCTGCGCAACGACAGCAGAGTTGCCCACATTTTAACCTGTGCGGACTACTGGGTTGCCACCCTGCTGGATCCACGCTACAAAGACAATGTGCCCACCTTACTTCCTGCACTGGAGCGTGATAGGAAGATGCGCGAGTACAAGCGCACGTTGGTAGACGCGCTACTGAGAGCATTCCCAAATGTCACAGGGGAACAAGTGGAAGCCCAAGGCCAAGGCAGAGGAGGAGCAAGAGGTCGCCAAGGCAGCTGTGTCACGGCCAGCTCCTCTGAGGGCAGGGTTAGCATGGCAGAGATGTGGAAAACTTTTGTCAACACGCCACAGCTAACTGCACCACCACCTGATACGCAACGTGTTAGCAGGAGGCAACATTTCACTAACATGGTGGAACAGTACGTGTGCACACCCCTCCACGTACTGACTGATGGTTCGGCCCCATTCAACTTCTGGGTCTCTAAATTGTCCACGTGGCCAGAGCTAGCCTTTTATGCCTTGGAGGTGCTGGCCTGCCCGGCAGCCAGCGTTTTGTCTGAACGTGTATTCAGCACGGCAGGGGGCGTCATTACAGACAAACGCAGCCGCCTGTCTACAGCCAATGTGGACAAGCTGACGTTCATAAAAATGAACCAGGCATGGATCCCACAGGACCTGTCCGTCCCTTGTCCAGATTAGACATTAACTACCTCCCCATAACCATATATTATTGGACTCCAGGGCACTTCCTCATTCAATCCTATTTTTATTTTCATTTTACCATTATATTGCGAGGCTACCCAAAGTTGAATGAACCTCTCCTCTGCCTGTGTGCTAGGCCTAAATATATGCCAATGGACTGTTGCAGTGGTGGGTGACGTGAAGCCTCATTCTCTGCTATGACATGCAGACTGATTCTCTGCTGACATGAAGCCAGATTCTCTGTTACGGGACCTCTCTCCTCTGCCTGGGTGCTAGGGCCTAAATTATGACAATGGACTGTTGCAGTGGTGGCTGACGTGAAGCCTCATTCTCTGCTATGACATGCAGACTGATTCTCTGCTGACATGAAGCCAGATTGTCTGTTACGGGACCTCTCTCCTCTGCCTGGGTGCTGGGCCTAAATTTATGACAATGGACTGTTGCAGTGGTGGCTGACGTGAAGCCTGATTCTCTGCTATGACATGCAGACTGATTCTCTGCTGACATGAAGCCAGATACTCTGTTACGGGACCTCTCTCCTCTGCCTGGGTGTGCTGGGCCTAAATATATGCCAATGGACTGTTGCAGTGGTGGCTGACGTGAAGCCTCATTCTCTGCTATGACATGCAGACTGATTCTCTGCTGACATGAAGCCAGATTCTCTGTTACGGGACCTCTCTCCTCTGCCTGTGTGTGCTGGGCCTAAATATATGCCAATGGACTGTTGCAGTGGTGGCTGACGTGAAGCCTCATTCTCTGCTATGACATGCAGACTGATTCTCTGCTGACATGAAGCCAGATTCTCTGTTACGGGACCTCTCTCCTCTGCCTGTGTGTGCTGGGCCTAAATATATGCCAATGGACTGTTGCAGTGGTGGCTGACGTGAAGCCTCATTCTCTGCTATGACATGCAGACTAATTCTCTGCTGACATGAAGACAGATTCTCTGTTACGGGACCTCTCTCCTCTGCCTGGGTGCTGGGCCTAAATATATGCCAATGGACTGTTGCAGTGGTGGCTGACGTGAAGCCTCATTCTCTGCTATGACATGCAGACTGATTCTCTGCTGACATGAAGCCAGATTGTCTGTTACGGGACCTCTCCTCCTCTGCCTGGGTGCTGGGCCTAAATATATGCCAATGGACTGTTGCAGTGGTGGCTGACGTGAAGCCTCATTCTCTGCTATGACATGCAGACTAATTCTCTGCTGACATGAAGACAGATTCTCTGTTACGGGACCTCTCTCCTCTGCCTGGGTGCTGGGCCTAAATATATGCCAATGGACTGTTGCAGTGGTGGCTGACGTGAAGCCTCATTCTCTGCTATGACATGCAGACTAATTCTCTGCTGACATGAAGACAGATTCTCTGTTACGGGACCTCCCTCCTCTGCCTGGGTGCTGGGCCTAAATATATGCCAATGGACTGTTGCAGTGGTGGGTGACGTGAAGCCTCATTCTCTGCTATGACATGCAGACTGATTCTCTGCTGACATGAAGCCAGATTGTCTGTTACGGGACCTCTCTCCTCTGCCTGTGTGCTAGGCCTAAATATATGCCAATGGACTGTTGCAGTGGTGGCTGACGTGAAGCCTCATTCTCTGCTATGACATGCAGACTGATTCTCTGCTGACATGAAGCCAGATCGTCTGTTACGGGACCTCTCTGCTCTGCCTGTGTGCTAGGCCTAAATATATGCCAATGGACTGTTGCAGTGGTGGGTGACGTGAAGCCTCATTCTCTGCTATGACATGCAGACTGATTCTCTGCTGTCATGAAGCCAGATTGTCTGTTACGGGACCTCTCTGCTCTGCCTGTGTGCTAGGCCTAAATATATGCCAATGGACTGTTGCAGTGGTGGGTGACGTGAAGCCTCATTCTCTGCTATGACATGCAGACTGATTCTCTGCTGACATGAAGCCAGATTGTCTGTTACGGGACCTCTCTCCTCTGCCTGTGTGCTAGGCCTAAATATATGCCAATGGACTGTTGCAGTGGTGGCTGACGTGAAGCCTCATTCTCTGCTATGACATGCAGACTGATTCTCTGCTGACATGAAGACAGATTCTCTGTTACGGGACCTCTCTCCTCTGCCTGGTGTGCTGGGCCTAAATATATGCCAATGGACTGTTGCAGTGGTGGCTGACGTGAAGCCTCATTCTCTGCTATGACATGCAGACTGATTCTCTGCTGACATGAAGCCAGATTCTCTGTTACGGGACCTCTCTCCTCTGCCTGTGTGTGTGCTGGGCCTAAATATATGCCAATGGACTGTTGCAGTGGTGGCTGACGTGAAGCCTCATTCTCTGCTATGACATGCAGACTGATTCTCTGCTGACATGAAGCCAGATTCTCTGTTACGGGACCTCTCTCCTCTGCCTGTGTGTGTGCTGGGCCTAAATATATGCCAATGGACTGTTGCAGTGGTGGCTGACGTGAAGCCTCATTCTCTGCTATGACATGCAGACTAATTCTCTGCTGACATGAAGACAGATTCTCTGTTACGGGACCTCCCTCCTCTGCCTGGGTGCTGGGCCTAAATATATGCCAATGGACTGTTGCAGTGGTGGCTGACGTGAAGCCTCATTCTCTGCTATGACATGCAGACTAATTCTCTGCTGACATGAAGACAGATTCTCTGTTACGGGACCTCTCTCCTCTGCCTGGGTGCCGGGGCCTAAATATCTGAGAATGGACTGTTCCAGTGGTGGGTGACGGGAAGCCAGATTCTCTGCTATGGAACCTCTCTCCAATTGATTTTGGTTAATTTTTATTTATTTAATTTTTATTTTAATTCATTTCCCTATCCACATTTGTTTGCAGGGGATTTACCTACATGTTGCTGCCTTTTGCAGCCCTCTAGCTCTTTCCTGGGCTGTTTTACAGCCTTTTTAGTGCCGAAAAGTTCGGGTCCCCATTGACTTCAATGGGGTTCGGGTTCGGGACGAAGTTCGGATCGGGTTCGGATCCCGAACCCGAACATTTCCGGGATGTTCGGCCGAACTTCTCGAACCCGAACATCCAGGTGTTCGCTCAACTCTAGTCACAATGTATTGCCAGCAGATAATAGTATCCAGGATTCCATTAAGATGTCACAATGTATGGTTAGCTGATGGTAGTATCCAGACCAGGATTCTATTATGACGTCACAATGTATAATCAGTAGATGATAGTATCCCGGATTCCATTATGACATCACATTGTATGGTCAGTAGATGGTAGTAGCCCGGATTCCAATATGATGTCACAATGTATGGTCAGCAGATAGTAGTATATGGAAATGCAATACGATGTCACAATGTATTGTCAGCAGATAATATTATTTAGGAATTTATTATGATGTCACAATTTATGTTCAGCAGATAATAGTATCCAAGATTCTATTATGATGTCACAATGTATGGCTAGCAGATGGTAGTATCCCGGATTCCATTATGATGTCACAATGTATAGGCGGTAGATGATAGTATACATAGAAACATAGAATGTGTCGGCAGATAAGAACTATTTGGCCCATCTATTCTGCCCAATATACTGAATACTATGGATAGCCCCTGGCCCTATCTTATATGAAGGATGGCCTTATGCCTATCCCATGCATGCTTAAACTCCTCCACTGTATTTGCAGCTACCACTTCTGCAGGAAGGCTATTCCATGCATCCACTACTCTCTCAGTAAAGTAATACTTCCTTATATTACTTTTAAACCTTTGCCCCTCTAATTTAAAACTATGTCCTCTTGTAGCAGTTTTTCTTCTTTTAAATATTCTCTCCTCTTTTACCTTGTTGATTCCCTATATGTATTTAAATGTTTCTGTCATATCCCCTCTGTCTCGTTTTTCTTCCAAGCTATACATGTTAAGGTCCTTTTATTCTTTCCTGGCAAGTTTTATCCTGCAATTCATGTACTAGTTTAGTAGCTCGTCTCTGAGCTCTCTCCAAAGTATCAATATCCTTCTGGAGATATGGTCTCCAGTACTGCGCACAATACTCCAAATGAGGTCTCACTAGTGCTCTGTAGAGTGGCATGAGCACCTCCCTCTTTCTACTGGTAATTCCTTTCCCTATACACCCAAGCATTGTGCTAGCATTTCCTGCTGCTCTATGACATTGTCTGCCTACCTTTAAGTCTTCAGAAATAATAACCCCTAAATCCCTTTCCTCAGATACTGAGGTTAGGACTGTATCACTGATTTTATATTCTGCTCTTGGGTTTTTACGCCTCAGGTGCATTATCTTGCACTTATCAACATTAAATTTTAGTTGCCAGGTTTTTGAACATTCCTCTAGTTTTCCTAAATCCTTTTTCATTTGGTGTATCCCTCCAGGAACATCAACCCTGTTACAAATCTTTGTGTCATCAGCAAAAAGACACACCTTACCATCGAGGCCTTCTGCAATTTCGCTGATAAAGATATTAAACAATATGGGTCCCAGAACAGATCCCTGAGGTACCCCACTGGTAACAAGACCTTGGTCTGAATATACTCCATTGACTACAACCCTCTGTTGTCTATCCCTCAGCCACTGCCTAATCCATTCAACAATATGGGAGTCCAAGCCCAAAGACTGCAATTTATTGATAAGCCTTCTATGTGGGACAGTATCAAAAGCCTTACTAAAGTCTTGATAAGCGATGTCTACTGCACCTCGATCTATTATTTTAGTCACCCAATCAAAAAAATCAATAAGATTAGTTTGACGTGATCTCCCTGAAGTAAACCCATGCTGTTTTTCATCTTTCAATCCGTGGGATTTTAGATGTTCCACAATCCTCTCCTTAAGTATGGTTTCCAATAATTTCCCCACTATTGATGTCAGGCTTACTGGCCTATAGTTGCCCGATTCCTCCCTACTACCTTTCTTGTGAATGGGAACAACATTTGCTAATTTTCAATCTTCTGGGACGACTCCTGTTTCCAGTTATTGGTTAAATAAATCTGTTAATGGTTTTGCTAGTTCACCGCTGAGCTCTTTTAATAGCTTTGGGTGTATCCCATCAGGCCCCTGTGACTTATTTGTATTCATTTTAGACAGCTGACTTAGAACCTCTTCCTATTTAAAGACAAATGCATCAAAAGAATCATTAGTCTTCTTTCCTAACTGAGGTCCCTTTCCTTCATTTTCCTTTGTAAAAACTGAATAGAAGTATTCATTGAGGCAGTCAGCTAGTTCTTTATCTTCTTCCATATACCTACCTTCTTTTGTTTTTAATTTGGTAATTCCTTGTTTTAGTTTCCTCTTTTCATTTATGTATCTGAAGAATGCCTTATCACCTTTTTTCACTGACTGAGCTCATTTCTCTTCTGCCTGTGCTTTAGAAGCTCTTATAACTTCTTTGGCCTCTTTATGCCTAATCTTATAAATTTGACTGTCATCCTCGTTTTTTTAATATATTAATAAATGCTATCTTTTAGTTTTTAATGATTTTGGCCTCTTCTGCTGAGTACCACAGTGGTCTCTTACTTACGGGAATGCTTTATGATATCACACTGTATTGTCAACAAATAATAGTATCCAGGATCCCATTAAAATGTCACAATGTATGGTCAGCAGATTATAGTATACGGGAAAGCATTATGATGTCTCAATTTATGGTCAGCAGATAATGGTATCCAGGATTCCATTATGATGTCACAATGTATTGTCAGCAGAAAATAGTATCCCTGATTCCACTATGATGTCATAATGTATTGTCAGCAGATGATAGTATCCCAGATTTTATTATGTTGTTACAAAGTATGGTCAGCAGATGGTAGTATCTTGGATTCCATTATGATGTCACACTGTATGGTCAGCAGATAATAATATCCAGGATTCCATTATGATGTCACAATGTATGGCTAGCAGATGGTAGTATACCGGATTCCATTATGACATCACAATTTGGTCAGCAGATGGTAGTATCCTGAATTCCATTATGATATCACAATGTATGGTTAGCAGATGATAGTATACGGGAATGCATTATGATGTCACAATGTATTCTCAGCAGATAATAGTATTTAGGATTCCATTATGATGTCACAATGTATGGCTAGCAGATGTTAGTATCTCGGATTCCATTATGATGTCACTATGTATGGTCAGCAGATTATAGTATCCAGGATTCCATTATGATGTCACAATATATGGCTAGCAGATGGTAGTATCCCAGATTCTAATATAACGTCACAATGTATGGTCAGCAGATAATAGTATTTAGGATTCCATTATGATGTCACAATGTATTGTCAGCAGATAATAGTATTTAGGATTTTATTATGATGTCACAATGTATGGTCAGCAGCACTTACTATTCAAGATTCCATTATGATGTCACAATGTATGACTAGAAGATGGTAGTATCCCGGATTCCATTATGACGCCACAATGTATGGTCAGCCGATGATAGTATCCCGAATTCCATTATGATGTCACTATGTATTGTCAGTAGAAAATAGTATTTAGGATTCCATTATGATGTCACAATGTATAGTCAGCAGATAATAATATCCAGGATTCCATTATGATGTCACAATGCATGGCTAGCAGATGGTAGTATCCCACATTCCATTATGACATCACAATGTATTGTCAGCAGATGATATTATCCCGGATTCCATTATGATGTTACAATATATGGCTAGCAAATGGTTCCCAGATAACAATATGATGTTACAATGTATTGCCAGCAGATAATAGGTTCCAGGATTCCATAATGATGTTACAATGTATGGTCAGCAGATAATGGTATCCAGGATTCCATTATGATGTCACAATGTTTGGCTAGCAGATGGTCTTATCCCGGATTCCATTATGACGTCACAATGTATGGTCAGCAGATAATAGTATCTAGGATTCCATTATGATGTCACAATGTATGGCTAGCAGATGGTAGTATCCCAGATTCCATTATGATGTCACAATGTATGGTCAGCAGATAATAGAATCCAGGATTCCATTATGATGTCACAATATATGGCTAGCAGATGGTAGTATCCCGGATTCCATTATGACGTCACAATGTATGGTCAGCAGATGGTAATATAGTGGATTCCATTATGATATCACAATGTATGTTTAGCAGATGATAGTATACGGGAATGCATTATGATGTCACAATGTATTGTCAGCAGATAATAGTATCCATGATTCCATTATGATGTCACAGTTTATGGCTAGCAGATGGTAGTATCCTGGATTTCATTATGACGTCACAATGTATGGACAGCAGATGATAGTATCCCGGATTCCATTATGACATCAAAATGCATCGTTAGCAGATGGTAGTATCACAGATTCCATTATGATGTCACAATGTATTGCCCGCAGATATTAGTATCTAGGATTCCATTATAACGTCACAATGTATTTTTAGCAGATGGTAGAATATGGGAATGCATTATGATGTCACAATGTATGGTCAGCAGATGATAGTATCCCGAATTCCATTATGATGTTACAATGTATGGACAGCAGATGATAGTATCCCAGATTCCATTATGACATCAAAATGCATCGTTAGCAGATGGTAGTATCACAGATTCCATTATGATGTCACAATGTACGGTCAGCAGATATTAGTATCTAGGATTCCATTATGATGTCACAATATATAGCTGCAGGTGTTACTATCCTGGATTCCATTATGATTTCACAATGTATGGTCAGCAGATGATAGTATCCTGGATTCCATTATGACGTCACAATGTATGGTCAGCAGATGATAGTATCCCGGATTACATTATGACGTCACAATGTATGGTCAGCAGATGATAGTATCCCGGATTACATTATGATGTCACAATGTGTGGTCAGCAGATAATAGTATCCAGGATTACTTTATGATGTCATAATGTATTGTCAGCAGATAAGTGTATCCCGCATTCCATTATAATTTAACAATTTGTTGTCATCAGATCTTAGTATCCTGGATTCCATTACAATGTCACATTGTATTGTCAGCAGATTATGATGTCAAAATGTATATATAGGATAATATTATGATTTCACACTGTGATGCCAGCCAGTCACAGGGGCAACACATGAGGTGCACTGTGGACTGGGGCCAAATAATATAACACACAGTTCATCAGTTTACTCACGGTTAGCAGAAAGCCTCACTGGGCTGGCAGCACAGTGTTGAGGTGGACAGCATGAAATCCTCCGGGGCATGCTCTGTGGTAGGAAGCATCAGCCAAGATGGTGGTTGAGGTGCCCTTGATGTTAGGGGTGCTTAGGGTGCTTGCTGCGGCTGAGTCCCTTTAAGGTTTTTGTCATGACGCCAGTACCGTTAATGATGGTACAACCATAGGTAGTAATAATGAGGTAGACAGTGGTAAGATGCAACTCACAACTTTTTCTTTGGATGTCTTTTGGTTGCAGCAGTACAAATATGCACTCTCTAGATGGTACAGAGTTAATTCTGTAAATCCACTGTTTTAGGCTGTTTAGGTTTCGTGGTTTTGGAGCAGTGGGTTAGGTGTACCTGGTTCCTTTAGATGTGCTGGATTCTATTCCTTGTCTTTCCCTACAAGCTGGATATTTTAGACATTAAAACTCAACTGTCTCTTAGAAGATTGGTGTGGCTTCCTGAAGCTATAAAACCTCAACCATGCAAAGGTGTCTGTAGCTCTCAATAATGGCTCTTATCACAGATTAATTCCTAGAAATGCTTGTTTCTTTTCCAGTGAGGCAAACTCTTCTCCTACTGTTCAGGGATGCAAGTCTATAGTCCGGCCACAGAAGGAAAACACTCTTCTGCACCTCATATCTGAGTATCACCTACTAGCGATGTTGGTTCCACTCACTAATCTGTGTTGCAAAGTCTTCACTCTACATTTTCTCCCCCTAATCTGATCTGACTACCTCAGATCTGCTCTCTTCTGAACTACATCTTTACTCCACGGATCTGGACTCAGAACTAATCTCCCTCACTAGGCCTAACCTAGATATATATAGGACCTGAACTTTATCCCCATCTAGTGACAGGATGTATAAATTACACCTAATAGGCCTGGAGGATTTTGCAGATACATAAATGCAAAGTTATACATGACAACCTAGTGCTTTTAATAATGTAAAAAGTGCTTTTAAGCAGTGCCCACACACACATAGTGGGACGCTGCATAATCCCATGGTAAAATGCAACAAGTCGCCCTCGACGTTGGTATTGTCTGAAGCTGTGGATCTCTAAGCCGTGTCCTGAAATACACCAAATACACTCCACATGTGAATATAGACATTGCAATGTACTATCATGACTCTTCAATAACCTCTTGTGAATAAAGGGTTATGCACGAAAATACATTCTAGGCAAATATATAAAAATATATCACATACAATTTTCTCTTTATGGCAGAGGTGTTACGGCCAAAATGGTTACTAGAGAATGATCTCACATAAGGGCAGTAAAGTCCATGATATGGGTTTAGAAGATAAAGTCCATACCTAAAATGGGGTATAAAAACATGTATAAAACCTTTTTAAAGTGCAAAGATTTTGTGGTAAAACAATTGAGCACAGAAAAGTCTTTCTGGGTACTTCACTTCAAACGTTGCATTAATAAAGTCCCTTGATAACCTGAAAATTGGGTAAAAAGGGGTTAAACATGGTAAAACACAACAGTAGTGCAACATTCTTGAGTTAGGTGGAGTCCGAGATGGAGTCCTTGCAAAAGAACTTAGAGAGGGGCTCAATACAAAAGAAGAAGAGAAGTCCTCTCAAACAATAGCAGCTCCTGCTCCATATTAGTGATAAGACGGCCTACTTAATTGTAGGGATCCGAGCAGGAAGACACATCTGTCAGAATAGGGCTCCCAGAATCCCAGGAATCAGGGGATGATCCTTCTGGACGTCCCTCCATTACTTTCTGTTTAGGAGTGAATGGCAGACCAAGTTCCTGCTTTATCTTTTTAAAGATTGGAGGCAGCTCTCTCTTTTCTTTATAAACCAGCCCAACAGTAGGGTCACGCCGGATCACCGGATTTAGACTCTCAGTTGCTCTCTGTACTGAAGAACCAGCAGGCTCCTCTTCATAGTGGGGAATAGCAAACCCCTGGCATTGCTGTACAGCCAACTGTTGAAGTAGCATAGCACAGTCCTATGTAGCAGTATTAAGGTTTTGAGGCTCGGGCCTTTTTCTTCTAACACTTTCCCTTTGGGGTTTGGGTTTGGTGTCAGGATCTTTGGTGACAATGGCGGGTTGCCAAAGGATATTGGTTCCTGCAAAACCAGTGGCATATTGGTTCTGTGTAGTACTGGGTGGTATATACTTAGCATCAGATTGCCACGCAGGGGAAGTAGGAAGTTTCTTTTCTGACTCTTCCTCAGATTCAGAGTCTTGAGTAGGCTCCTGGGGCTCTGTAGGTTGTCCTGGCCTACAAACTGCAGTGGCATAGGGCCCACGTGTACCCTCTACAGGGGTGAACTCGACCACCTCGCCAATATATAGGCTATGTAGCCAAGGGGGGAGTTCTTTTCATTTTACAGACCGGCGGTTAACATAATACTCACGATCTGTTGACAGTTCACGGATGAACCTGAACCCTCTCTGTTTACCGAAATCCAGTACTCGGCCCAGTTTGCGTACTGGTACTGGGAAATCCTTTACTGGTGCCTCCAACAGTCACCTACTAGTGATGTTGGCTCCACTCACTAATCTGTATTGCGAAGTCTTCACTATACATTTTCTCCCACTAATCTGATCTGACTACTTCGGATCTGCTCTCTTCTGAACTACATCTTTACTCCACAGATCTGGACTCAGAACTAATCTGCCTCACTAGGCCTAACCTAGATATATATAGGACCTGAACTTTATCCCCATCTAGTGGTGGGATGTATAAATTACACCTAATAGGCCTGTTAACAGGGATTTTGCAGATACATAAATGCAAAGATATACATGACAACCTAGTGCTTTTAATAATGTAAAAAGTGCTTTTAAGCAGTGCCCACACACACGTAGTGGGACGCTGCAACTGTATGGTCAGCAGATGGTAGTATCCTAGGTTCTATGATGGTGTCACAATGTAGGGTCAGCAGATGGTAGTATACTGAATTCCATTATGATGTCACAATGTATTATCAGCAGATAATAGTATTTAGGATTCCATTATGATGTCACAAAGTATGGTCAGCAGATAATAGTATCCACGATTCCGTTATGATGTTACAATGTATGCTCAGCAGATGATAGTATCACGGATTCTATTATGATGTCACAATGTATGGTCAGCAGATGATAGTATCCAGGATTCCATTATGATGTCACAATGTATGGTCAGCAGATGGTAGTATCCCGGAATCAATTATGACATCACAATATATTGTCAGCAGATGATATTATCCATGATTCCAATATGACGACACAATCTATGTCTAGAAGATAATAGTATCCCAAATTCCTTTAAGAAGTCACTATGTATAGACAGCAGATCATAGCATCCTGGATTCCATTATGACAACAAAATGTATGTTTAGCAGATGGTAGTATCACAGATTCCATTATGATGTCACAATTTATTGTCAGTAGATAACAGTATCCAGGATTCCATTATGATGTCACAATGTATGGTCAGCAGATAATAGTATCCCGGATTCTATTATGATGTCATAATGTATATTCAGCAGATGATAGCATCCCGGATTCCATTATGATTTCACAATGTATAATCAGCAGATGGTAGTAGACGGGAATGCATTATGATGTCACAATGTATTGTCAGCAGATAATAGTATTTAGGAATCCATTATGATATTACAATGTATTGTCAGCAGATAATAGTATCCCGGATTCCATTATGACATCACAATGTATGGTCAGCAGATGATAGTATAACGGATTCCATTATTATGTTACAATGTATGGTCAGCAGATAATAGTATCCAGGATTCCATTATGATGTCACAGTTTATGTCTAGCAGATAATAGTATCCCGAATTCCAATATGATGTCTCAATGTATGGATAGCAGATGATACTATCCCAGATTACATTATGATGTCACAATGTATTGTTACCAGATGGTAGTATCATAAATTCCATTGTGATGACTCAATATATGGCTAGCAGATGGTAGTATCACGTATTCCATTATTATGTCACAATGTATTTTTAGTAGATGATTGTATCCAGGATTCCATTATGATGTCACAATGTATGATCAGCAGATGGTAGTATACGGGAATGCATTATGATGTCACAATGTATTGTCAGCAGATAATAGTATTTAGGATTCCAATATAACATTACAATGTATGGTCAGCAGATGATAGTATCCCGGATTCCATTATGATGTCACAATGTATTGTCAGCAGATGATAGTATCCCGGATTCCATTATGACGACACAATCTATGGCTAGCAGATGGTAGTATCCCGGAATCAATTATGATGTCACAATGTATGGTCAGCAGATGATAGTATCCCGGATTCCATTATGACGTCACATTGTATGTTCAGCAGATGATAGTATCCCGAATTCCATTATGATGTCACTATGTATGGTCAGCAGATAATAGTATCCCGGATTCCATTATGATGTCATAATCTATTGTCAGCAGATGGTAGTATCCTGGATTTCATTATAATGTCACAATGTATGGTAAGCAGATGGGAGTATCCTGGATCCCAATATAATGTCAAAACGTATGGTCAGCAGATGTTAGTATCATAGATTCAATTATAATTTCACAAGGTATATCCAGTATTCTATTATGACGTCACAAAGTATGGTCAGCAGATGGTAGTATCCCGGATTCCATTATGACGTCACAATGGATGGTCATCAGATAATGGTATCCAGGATTCCATTATGATAGAAACATAGAAACATAGAATGTGTCGGCAGATAAGAACCATTTGGCCCATCTAGTCTGCCCAATATACTGAATCCTATGAATAGTCCCTGGCCCTATCTTATATGAAGGATAGCCTTATGCCTATCCCATGCATGCTTAAACTCCTTCACTGTATTTGCAGCTACCACTTCTGCAGGAAGGCTATTCCATGCATCCACTACTCTCTCAGTAAAGTAATACTTCCTTATATTACTTTTAAACCTTTGCCCCTCTAATTTAAAACTGTGTCCTCTTGTGGTAGTTTTTCTTCTTTTAAATATGCTCTCCTCCTTTACAGAGTTGATTCCCTTTATGTATTTAAAAGTTTCTATCATATCCCCTCTGTCTCTTCTTTCTTCCAAGCTATACATGTTAAGGTCCTTTAACCTTTCCTGGTAAGTTTTATCCTGCAATCCATGTACTAGTTTAGTAGCTCTTCTCTGAACTCTCTCTAGAGTATCTATATCCTTCTGGAGATATGGCCTCCAGTACTGAGCACAATACTCCAAGTGAGGTCTCACCAGTGTTCTGTACAGGGGCATGAGCACTTCCCTCTTTCTACTGGTAATTCCTCTCCCTATACATCCAAGCATTCTGCTGGCATTTCCTGCTGCTCTATTACATTGTCTTCCCACCTTTAAGTCTTCTGAAATAATTACTCCTAAATCCCTTTCCTCAGATACTGAGGTCAGGACTGTGTCAAATATTCTATATTCTGCCCTTGGGTTTTTACGCCCCAGGTGCATTATCTTGCACTTATCCACATTAAATTTCAGTTGCCAGAGTTCTGACCATTCTTCTAGTTTTCCTAAATCCTTTTCCATTTGGCAAACCTTACCATCGAGGCCTTTTGCAATATCACTTATGAAGATATTAAACAAAATTGGTCCCAGTACAGATCCCTGTGGAATCCCACTGGTAACAAGACCTTGGTCTGAATATACTCCATTGACTACAACCCTCTGTTGTCTGTCACTCAGCCACTGCCTAATCCACTCAACAATATGGGAGTCCATGCTCAATGACTGCAGTTTATTGATAAGTCTTCTATGTGGGACAGTGTCAAAAGCCTTACTAAAATCTAGATATGCGATGTCTACTGCACCTCCACCGTCTATTATTTTAGTCACCCAGTCAAAAAAATCTATAAGATTTGTTTGACATGATCTCCCTGACACATTGTACTTTCAGCAGATATTAGTATCTCAGATAACATTTTGACGCCACAATGTATAGTCAGCAGATGATAGTATCCCGGATTCCATTATGATGTCACAATGTATAGTCAGCAGATGATAGTATCCCGGATTCCATTATGATGTCACAATGTATGGTCAGCAGATGATAGTATCCCGGATTCCATTATGATGTCACAATGTATGGTCAGCAGATGGTAGTATACGTGAATGCATTATGAATTCACAATGTATGGTCAGCAGATAATAGTATCCAGGATTCCGTTATAATGTCACAATGTATGGTCAGCAGATAATAGTATCCAGGATTCCGTTATAATGTCACAAAGTATGGTCAGCAGATAATAGTGTTGTAGCTTCCATTATGATCAGGGCCATAGATAATTATTTTTTTCCTGGGGGGGTTCAGCTTTCTCAAATTATAAGTCATCATCCACATCCCCCCCCCCCACCATAATAGTGTCCCTGACAGTGTCCCTATTGTAAGACGGACCCGCCGTTTCTTATGTAAGTGACTAAGTGAGCTACTAGTGCAAAGTATATGTACTACTACTACTATCTAATAATCTATCACTAATTTAAAATACCCCAAATTGGGTCCTAAACTGAAAAATTTGGTCGCCAAATTTAAAATACATATTATTGCAATAAAAAAGACATGGAGGAGAATACAGCACTACATACCTCTTACATCCAGTGACATCTCCTGTCATGTAGATCTTCTCTTTCCTCTTCTCCTCCATTTGACTTAGACCACCATGGCAAATTCTTTCAGTCGCATCTCGTCTCTACAGTTTGTAACACAGACACATTAGATTTCTAAATTTTTCCATCAACCTCCTCATCTTGGTGCCCCCACTGTGTCCTCCAGCCACCCCCAATACTGTGCCCGTTGTGCTCTCCAATGCCCCAGGAACTATACTGCTGAAAAAATAGTGACCCTAATAGACATAATTGGGGTAATTTATCAAACTGGTGTAAAGAAGAACTGGATTTCCAAAAGAGCTGTCAAATATGAAAGGTGGAATCTGATTGGCTGCTATGGGCAAGTAAGCCAGTTCTGCGTTACACCAGTTTGATAAATTACCCCAAATGTTCCTATAGTGTCCACAGCATTTATAATGTCCCCTAGAGTGCCCCCAGTAATATTAACACCCTCTATTGTTCTCCAGTCAATAATCCCTGTATAGTGTCCCCAGAAATAATAGAATTGCCCCTACAGTGCCTCCCCAATAGCAACACCCCCATATAGTAATTTCCACCACACTGCCCCCACATAGTAATCCCCCCATTGTAATTTTTCCCCCACACAGTAATTTCCCCCAAACTGCCTCATATAGTAGTTTGCCCCCACACAGTAATTTGCCCCACACTGCCCCACATAGTAAATTCCACCACACTGCCCCCACATAGTAATTTGCCCCCACACTGCCCCCACATAGTAATTTGCCCGCCCATTAGAAATTTCCCCACACTGCCCCGCATAGTAATTTCCACCACACTGCCCCCACATAGTAATTTGCCCCCACACTGCCCCCACATAGTAATTTGCCCCCACATAGCAATTTCCCCACACTGTTCCCACATAGCAATTTCCCCACACTGCCCCCACATAGTAATTTCCACCACACTGCCCCCATATAGTAATTTGCCCCCACATAGTAATTTCCACCACACTGCCCCCACATAGTAATTTGCCCCCACATAGCAATTTCCCCACACTGTCCCCACATAGCAATTACCCCCACACTGCCCCCACACAATAGTTTCCCCCACACTGCCCCCATATAGAAATTTACCCCCACATAGTAGTCCCTCCCATAATAATTTGCCCCCACACTGCCCACACATAGCAATTTGCCCCCACACTGCCCCATCTAGTAATTTGCCCCAACATAGTAGTCCCTCTCATAATAATTTGCCCCCACATAGTATTCCCTCCCATAATAATTTGGCCCCAGACAGCCCCCCCATTCCCCCCCATGTACTCGATTTATCTTCCCTAATATTTCCTCCTGTGTGTCCCCCCCCCCCACATGTCCCCCAAAGTAGGCACATGAAATAAAAAAATAAAAAATGAACAAAAAATGAAAAGCCAAATACTCACCTATGTCCAGGGTCAGGCCTTTCTTGCAGAGGAAGGCGGGATGAGTCAGGCGCATCACAATGCTGCGCCCTGGCACAGGCGCGCGATGACATCATCACGCCTGCGCTGGGATTTCACTACCGCATAGGCCTCAGGCCTACATGGCCTGAAGCCTATGGCGGTGATCGGCGACGGGACAGGGAGCTATGCGCTCCCGTACCCCGCCGCAGTATGTGGGCGTTCGGGTCAGCGTTGGGCCCCGCAGCGGTGCTGGGCCCGGGGCTGCCGACCCGAACATCCCTATTGTAATCCGCCATTGATGCTGAGGGCAGACACTCTGGGGGGGGTTTGAACCCCCCTATCCCCCCCCTTATCTACGCTCCTGATTATGATGTCGCAATGTATGTTCAGCAGATGATAGTATCCGGGATTCCATTATGATGTCACAATGTATGATCAGCAGATGGTAGTATCCCGGATTCCATAATGATGTCACAATGTATGGCTAGCAGATAGTAGTATCCCGGATTCCAGTATGACGTCACAATGTATGGTAAGCAGATGGTAATATAAATGATTCCATTATGATGTCACAATGTATGGTCAGCAGATGGTAGTATCACAAATTCCATTATGATGTCATCATGTATTGTCAGTAGATAATAGAATCCCGGAATCCATTATGATGTCACAATGTATAGTCAGCAGATGATAATATCTCACATTCCAATATAATGTCGCAATGTATATTCAGCAGATGATAGTATCCGGGATTCCATTATGATGTCACAATGTATGATCAGCAGATGGTAGTATACGTGAATGCATTATTAATTCACAATGTATGGTCAGTAGATGTTAGTATCCAGGATTCTATTATGATGTCACAATGTATGGTCAGCAGATAACATTATCCAGGATTCCATTATGATGTCACAATGTATGGTCAGCAGATGGTTAGTATCCCGGATTCCATTATGAAGTCACAATGTATGGTCAGCAAATTATAGTATCCCAGATTTCATGATGATGTCACAATATATGGTCCGGAGATGGTAGTATCCTGGATTCCATTATGATGTCACCATATATGGTCAGAAGATGGTAGTATCCAATATTCCATTACGATGTCACAATGTATGGTCAGCAGATGGTAGTATCCCAAATTTTATTATGATGTCACAATGTTTCATAAGCAGATAATAGTGTCCCAGACTTCATTATGATGTACTGTAATAATTTATGGTCAGTAGATAATTTTATCTAGGATTCCATTATGATGTCATAATATTTGGTCAGCAGATGATAGTATCCAGGATTCTATTATGATGTTACAATGTATGGTCAGCAGATAGTATTATCACGGATTCCATTATGATGTCACAATGTATTGTCAGTAGATGTTAGTATACGGGAATGCATTATCTTATCACAATGTATTGTCAACAGATTATAGTATACAGGAATTCATTATGATGTCACATAGTATGGTAAGCAGATAATAGTATCGTGGATTTCATTATGATGTCACAATATATGATCACCAGATAATAATATCCAGGTTTACATTATGATGTCACAATGTATGGCTAGCAAATAGTAGTGTTGAGGGAAGTGTCATATTTAAATATATACGTATATATGCCCTGACTTATATACATGTATATTAGCCCTTGTCTGTGGGCCCGTCCAGGTGGGATCTGTAGGTATGCATGGAGATGTACATAGACCCCTTGGCAGCATACATCTCTGTGTATATGTATTTATACATATGTATTGATGGGCCTGTGTGTATGTGTATATTTATGGATGTGCCCCAAACTTTAATGAATATACATATATATGTATATATACATATAGATATATTTCCCCCTCCCAGTAGATTGATGAGTATATATATTCGTATAGATGGATTATGTGTATATATATATATATATATATATATGTGTATGGATGTGCCCCAAGCATCCATACACATAAAGTATAGGACAAGATGTGCCCCACACCCCTCCTCCTGCATCCTTGCAGGGGATGAGAAGGTCACCAGATGGTTGGACAATTATGTCCAGCCTCTGGTGACCTCAAAAGCATGGGATCAATAGAGATCCGATGCCTTTTGGTATTTAACTCTCCCCAGCTGCTGGGGATAGTTAACATAACAGAGAGAGGGAAACAAACATCCCTCCCTCTGCTATCTGCATACCTCCGGCGCAATAATCAGGGCCGCAGGGTATGCAGAGGCATTGCAGGCGGAGGATCAAAGCAACCCTCCGCCTGGAAGCGCGCTCTGGGATGCGCGGGCCGGCGTGGTGACGTCATATCACCGCCCGGGCCCTCGTGTTCGGGCCGGCGGCGCGCATGCGCACCGCAGGACGGGCTGCCTCGGGAGCGAGCGCCGCCAAACTTAAATAGTCCGGCAGCGCTACGCTGAGGCAGTTCGGAACAAAATCCCCAGCTGGAGAGCATCATCCCTGGACAAACGAGCCCCCCTGGACAACGAGCAAAAGACCATAAGTATCATTAACGCTTGGCGTCTCTTCAATCCATCCAGAAAGGACTACACCTTCTTTTCATCACCACATCACTCCTATCACAGACTGGATTACATATTAGTGTCCAAAGAACATCTAGGCCTGTGTTCCCAGACTCACATTGGTAACATGATTCTTTCAGATCATGCGCCGTTTTTTTTAACCATACTTGCTCCCTTAATGGAACCTAGGGCATTTAGGTGGAAATTAAACGAACAGCTAATAACCACTGAGGAAAATATAAGGATTACGAAATCCTCATTAGAAGAATTCTTCTCCCTTAACGCTCTCCCTGGAACTTCACCACATATTTTGTGGCATACCCATAAGGCTTACATGAGGGGACATTTCATCTGCAGGGGAGCTAAAATTAAGAAAGAAAGGAAAAAACAAATAGACAAACTCCTGTCCCATATTCAGCGCTTAGAGTCCCTACATAAAAAATCCCTACTACAATCACACCTAGAAGAACTTTCTGAGGTGAGAACAAAGCTGAAAAATATCCTAAATACGTTCTCAGCAAAGTTCTACCTCCATACACAGTACAAATACTATGCACATGGGGATAAAGCATCTAAATTTATGATGCAACGCATAAAACAAAGGAAATCACACAATTATATTCATAAGATTAAAACTCCAGGAAAAGGAGAAGTATTCACTACCCCAGAAATAGCTAAAGAGTTCCAAAAATATTATTACTCTTTATATAACATAAAAGAAGATGAGGAAGGCATTAACACCTCCCCCCCTACCTTCCCCAGAAAAATCAGTTGAGGCTTACCTTACCTCATTATCTTTACCAAAACTAACGGACTATCAGTCCCAGACTCTTCAGGCACCATTTAAACTGGACGAGATCTTGACAGCTATCAAACAGCTTCCAAAAGGGAAAAGCCCAGGACCTGATGGTTATCCTGCTCTATACTATCGGACATTTGAAGAAGTATTAGGCCCCTACCTACTATCTGTCTTCAATAGCTCCCTGTCTGGTGTCCCCCTTTCCCCAGATATGACTAGGGGTCTAGGGCAAATAATACGATCATTCCGAAAGAGGGGAAAGATGGTTCTCTATGCGCTAACTATCGCCCCATATCTTTACTGAATTTAGATTTAAAAATATTAGCTAAAATTTTGGCGACACGCCTATCTGGTTTTCTCCCATCATTAATCAAGAATGATCAAATTGGCTTCGTCCGTGGTAGGGAGGGCAGAGATAACACTGCTAAGGTCCTAAATGCAATATACTATGCAAAAAAAAACGGGTCGTCCTCTGGTCCTCCTTAGCACGGACGCTGAAAAAGCTTTTGATAGGGTTAGCTGGGACTACATGATGGAAGTCCTCCGAGCTTTTAATGTTCCTGAACCCTATATTAAAGCCATCTTATCATTATATTCTAATGCATCAGCTTCAATTGTCATAAATGACACTTTGTCCCCGCCCTTTATTATCCGCAATGGCACCAGACAGGGATGCCCCCGTCACCATTGATTTTTGTATTGGTCATGGAAACACTACTACAAGCGCTCAGAAATGAGGGAGGGATAGAGGGCATTAAATTATATCAACAAGAACACAAAGTGGCTGCGTTTGCGGATGACCTCCTCATAATGAATACTAACCCAACCAAAGCTCTTCCCTTAATATATAATATCTTGGAACAATTTAGTATTCACTCCAATTTTAAAATCAATATGAGCAAGTCACATATCCTAAGTATTGACCTCCCCCTACACTTGAAAAAGTCTTGAAAGACAGTTCTCCTTTTAACTGGGATACCCCATACATTACCTACTTGGGAGTTAAAATTAGTCCAGACCCTACTTCATTTTTCCATTTAAACTATTCCCCCCTCATGAAATCGATAAGTGACCAATTGTTGTTATTAAAGAACCCTCCACTTGGTTTGGTAGAAAGAATATTGTCACCTCCTTAGTTTTACCTAGACTGATCTACTTACAACAGGTCCTGCCTATTCCTGTCCCCAAATCATATTATGCTAGACTTAAAAGTGAAATTGGCAAGTTTGTTTTGGATGGGAAGAGGGCTCGACTAGCTCGCTCTGTTCTATGCAGACCTAAGACTATAGGTGGGATTGGACTCCCGGATCCCGAGCTTTATGGGAAAGCGGTAGCACTATCACGAGTAGTTGACTGGCTTTCAGGACCTGTAGAAAAGTCGTGGGTCTCCATGGAGCAGAGTGAATTTGATTCGAGCCTTTCTGGTCTCTTGGTGGGTATGGAAAACTTTCCACTTCATAATAAGCCACTCAATCCAATTGTCAGGTCGACATTGTCGACATGGAAATGGCTACAAAACTCACAATTCATGATACCCCTCCCGTCACTCCTACTCCAAATAAGAGACATCATGGCTCATGCTTCCTGTGACCTAGGAGACTGTATCCCGAAGTCAGTTAGGAACTCCACCATCAAAGTTCTTTCTTTATATGGTGAGGGGGGCAAGGTATTAAGCAATAAGGAGATTTTACACATCTTCCCAGAATGCAAACCCTTCCCACACCTACTTTCTTTTCTTCGATCCTTCATTGCCAAAAATGTACCCATGGAATCTCTCCTACGACCATTAATGTGGTTCGAAAGCTTGCTATCCGTCCATTCTAGACGTAGGAAATTGATATCCCAATTATATAAAAAGCTTAACTCTCCCACAAATATGGCTAAACCAGCTTTTATTGGGCACTGGGAAAAGGATCTGGGTGTTGAGTTTTCCCAGGAAGAGATCTCTCAACTGTTACTAATACCGCACAGATCATCCAGATGTGTCCGTGCCCAGGAAAACAGCTACAAAGTTTTAACTCGCTGGTACAGGACTCCAGATATCACCTGTAGATACAGTTTGACTGGGTTGGACATATGTTGGAGATGTGAAGAAAACAAAGGTTCATTCTTTCATATATGGTGGTCATGTCCACTTATACAGATTTGGTGGTCCGAAATCTTTAAACTGGCCAACAAAATTTGTAACCTCACAGTTCCAATGTCCCCCCAAATTGCACTTTTAGGATCTAGTCCTTCCACCCTAAGAGGGACTCCCACTAAACTCTTTTACAGTTTGCTAAGTGCAGCTCGTCTACTTATTCTGAAATTTTGGTTGTCATCCGAGACCCCTTCTATATCCCAATGGAAAGAGAAAGTAGACCAGATCTACAGATTTGAGGAGATCTCAGCCTGGGAAGATAGAAGGTTCTCTTCCTTTAGGTCCGGATGGAGTGCCTGGACCAAGTACAGGAACTTTACATAGTAACTCATAAAGGATAGCCTTATTTATGACAACCCTCTAAGTACAAAGCATAGTGCAACCCCATGCCTCTCTGAAATTCTGGGTATGGTTGTGATAGACAATTAAGAAAGTGTTTAATGCAAGGCTCACAGTCTCCTCCGACCATCCACTATAATGCTATGCTGTAATGTAATACTACTGTCTGTAACCTGTCATTCAACTGGTTTATTATAATATGTACTTCTTTTGTATGTACTTTATTTTCCAATAAAAAAAAAAAAAAAAAAAGAAAGAAATGTATTTCCCTGTCCACAATGGAGAACAGCGTGAGCTTGTCCACATTGGCTGTGGACAGGTGGCTGCGCTTGTCTCTGATAACTCCCCCTGCCGTGCTAAACACAAGTTTACACAATTTACTGTCTGAGGTCAGGCCAGCACCTCCAAGGAGTAAAGGACAAGCTGTGCCCAATGTGGAGTCCCAGAAGTTGAAGGGGGCAGACTCGTCATTCAGTACGTGTAGGCGTGTGCACTCATACTGCTTAAACATGTTGCTGAAATGCTGCCTAAGGCGTTCCATATCAGCTGCTGGTGCTGGTTGTTGTGGCGTGCTGACAAAGCTTTTCCACATTTCGGCCATCCTAACCCTGCCTTCAGAAGTTCTGGCGGTGCCCCAACTGCATTGGCGACCTCTTCTTCCTCCTCTGCCTTCACCTTGTGCTTCTACTGTTCCCTCGCTGTCAGGTGAGAATACCACCAGCAGCGCGTCTACCAGCATCCGCTTGTACTTGCGCATCTTAACGATCAGTGACGGAATTAAGCACGGTATGTTGTCCTTGTAATGATCCAGCAGCGTGGCCACACAGTAATCAGCACAAGTTAGAATGTTGCTAACTTGGCGTTCGTTGCGGAGACACTGCAGCATGTAATTGCTCATGTGTGCCAGGCTGCTTAGAGGCAACGACAAGCTGTCCTCTGTGTGAGCTGTATCGTCTGTGTCCTCTGTATCCCTACAGCCACGCACTAGTGGTGGCCATAAGCTGGTTTGGATGCCACCCTGCTGTGAACACTGTTCCTCCTCCTCCATCTTATCCTCCTCATCCTCCACCTCGTCATCCTCCAGAATGGTGTCCTTGCTGGACAATTGTGTACCTGGCCTTTGTGGGTGCAGGAACCCACCCTTGGAGCCACGTGTGAATGACTGGCCTGAAACCCTTAAAAATGATCCATCTTCCTCCTACTCCTCCTCCTTTGTGCCGTGGATCCAGCAGTGTGGCAACCCAGTAGTCCGCACACGTTAAAATGTGGGCAACTCTGCTGTCGTTGCGCAGGCACTGCAGCATGTAGTCGCTCATGTGTGCCAGGCTGCCCAGATGTAAGGACAAGCTGTCCTCTGTAGGAGGCGTATCGTCATCGTCCTGCGTTTCCCCCCAGCCACGCACCAGTGATGGGCCCGAGCTGCGTTGGGTGCCACCCCGCTGTGAACATGCTTCATCCTCATCCTCCTCCACCTCATCCTCGTCCTCCTCGTCCTCCAGTAGTGGGCCCTGGCTGGCCACATTTGTACCTGGCCTCTGCTTTTGCAAAAAACCTCCCTCTGAGTCACTTCTAAGAGACTGGCCTGAAAGTGCCAAAAATGATCCCTCTTCCTCCTCCTCCTCCTCCTGGGCCACATTCTCTTCCATCATCGCCCGAAGAGTTTTTCTTCGGGCGATGATGGAAGAGAATGTGGCCCAGGAGGAGGAGGAGGAGGAAGAGGGATCATTTTTGGCACTTTCAGGCCAGTCTCTTAGAAGTGACTCAGAGGGAGGCATAGAAGTCGAATAGTAACGCCGAGAAAGGCGTCATCAGCACTGGCCATGTTGGTGGAGTACTCGAAACAACGCAACAAGGCGCATAGATCTCGCATGGATGCCCACTCATTGGTGGCGAACAGGTGCTGTTCCGCAGAGTGACTCACCCGTGCATGCTACAGCTGAAATTCCACTAGTCTGGCCAGCATGTGCAAGGTGGAGTTCCACCTTGTGGGCATGTCACATATGAGGCGGTAAGCGGGATGGCCGAAGTTACGCTGCAGCGCTGACAGACGAGCAGCAGAAGGATGTGAACGCCGGAAGCGCGAACAGACGGCCCGCACTTTATGCAGCAGCTCTGACATGTCGGGGTAGTTGTGAATGAACTTCTGCACCACCAAATTCAGCACATGCGCCAAGCAAGGGATGTGCGTCAAACTGGCTAGTCCCAGAGCTGCAACGAGATTTCGCCCATTATCGCACACCACCAGGCCGGGCTTGAGGCTCACCGGCAGCAACCACTCGTCGGTCTGTTGTTCTATACCCCGCCACAACTCCTGTGCGGTGTGGGGCCTGTCCCCCAAACATATGAGTTTCAGAATGGCCTGCTGACGTTTACCCCGGGCTGTGCTGAAGTTGGTGGTGAAGGTGTGTGGCTGACTGGATGAGCAGGTGAAGAAGAGGAGGAGGAAGCTGAGTAAGGAGGAGGTGGCAACAGGAGGCAAAGAATGTTGCCCTGCGATCCTTGGCGGCGGAAGGACGTGCGCCAAACAGCTCTCCGCCTGGGGTCCCAGCTGCCACTTACATTTACCCAGTGTGCTGTTATGGAGATATAACGTCCCTGACCGTGCTCACTGGTCCACGTATCCATAGTTAGGTGGACCTTGCCACAGATGGCGTTGCACAGTGCACACCTAATTTTGTCCCCCACTTGGTTGTGCAGGGAAGGGATGACTCACCTGGAAAAGAAGTGGCGGCTGGGCACGACGTACTGTGGGACAGCCAACGCATTAAGGCTTTTAATACTCTCTGTCTCAACCATTCGGAATGACGGCATTTCAACGGGCAGTAATTTGAAATGAAATGCTGTCATTCAAGGCCAGGGATCACGGGTGGGTAGGGGGGTATTTTCTCTTTCACTCCAGTGTTTGGGAGATAGACAGCTGAACGCTTCCATGGGACATTGTAGAGATGTTTGGTGACCCAGGTGGTGGTGTTGCTGGCAGATCCTCTGTTTGCGGGGTGGCAGGTACAACTGTAACCCCAGAGGGGGATGAAGAGGCAGAGATTGCAGCAGAAGAGAAAGCAGGAGGAGACAGAGACCTTTCTTGTTTTTGAGGTGTCTACACCGGTGTCTACTCCGCTGCTGATTGTGCTTTGCACTTAGGTGCCTGGTCATGCCTGGATTACATCATGACGTTACAATGTATAGTCAGCAGATGATAGTATCCCGTATTCCATTATGATGTCACAATGTATTGTCAGTAGATGATAGTATCCAGGATTCCATTATGATGTCACAATGTATGGTCAGCAGATAATAGTATCCAGGATTTCATTATGATGTCACAATGTATGGTCAGCAGATATTAGTATCAAGGACTCCATTATGATGTCACAATGTATGGCTAGCAGATGGTCATATCCAGGATTTCATTATGATGTCACAATGCATGGTCAACAGATGATAGTATCCCGAATTCCATTATGATGTCAAAATGTATAATCAGCAGATAATACAAACCGGATTCCAAAAAAGTTGGGACACTATACAAATCGTGACTAAAAAGTGAATGCAATGATGTGGAGGTGCCAACTTCTAATATTTTATTCAGAATAGAACATAAATCACGGAACAAAAGTTTAAACTGAGAAAATGTACCATTTTAAGGGAAAAATATGTTGAATCAGAATTTCATGGTGTCAACAAATCCCCAAAAAGTTGGGACAAGGCCATTTTCACCACTGTGTGGCATCTCCCCTTCTTCTTATAACACTCAACAGACGTCTGGGGACCGAGGAGACCAGTTTCTCAAGTTTAGAAATAGGAATGCTCTCCCATTCTTGTCTAATACAGGCCTCTAACTGTTCAATCGTCTTGGGCCTTCTTTGTTGCACCTTCCTCTTTATGATGCACCAAATGTTCTCTATAGGTGAAAGATGTTTACTGCAGACTGGCCATTTCAGTACCCGGATCCTTCTCCTACGCAGCCATGATGTTGTGATTGATGCAGAATGTGGTCTGACATTATCTTGTTGAAAAATGCAGGGTCTTCCCTGAAAGAGATTACGTCTGGATGGGTGCATATGTTGTTCTAGAACCTGAATATATTTTTCTGCATTGATGGTGCCTTTCCAGACATGCAAGCTGCCCATGCCACACACACTCATGCAACCCCATAACATCAGAGATGCAGGCTTCTGAACTGAGCGTTGATAACAACTTGGGTTGTCTTGTCCTCTTTGGTCCAGATGACATGGCGTCCCAGATTTCCAAAAATAACTTTGAATCGTGACTCGTATGACCACAGAACAGTTTCCATTTTGCCACACTCCATTTTAAATGATCCCTGGCCCAGTGAAAACACCTGAGCTTGTGGATCTTTCTTAGAAATGGCTTCTTCTTTGCACTGTAGAGTTTCATCTGGCAACGGCGGATGGCACGGTGGATTGTGTTCACTGACAATGGTTTCTGGAAGTATTCCTGAGCCCATTCTGTGATTTCCTTTACAATAGCATTCCTGTTTGTGGTGCAGTGTCGTTTAAGGGCCCGGAGATCACGGGCATCCAGTATGGTTTTACGGCCTTGACCCTTACGCACAGAGATTGTTCCAGATTTTCTGAATCTTCGGATGATGTTATGCACAGTTGATGATGATAGATGCAAAGTCTTTGCAATTTTTCGCTGGGTAACACCTTTCTGATATTGCTCCACTATCTTTCTGCGCAACATTATGGGAATTGGTGATCCTTTACCCATCTTGGCTTCTGAGAGACACTGCCACTCTGAGAAGCTCTATTTATACCCAATCATGTTGCCAATTGACCAAATTGGTGTTAATTGGTCTTCCAGCTCTTCGTTATGCTCAAATTTACTTTTTCCAGCCTCTTATTGCTACTTGTCCCAACTTTTTGGGGATTTGTTGACACCGTGAAAATTTGAATCAACGTATTTTTCCTTTAAAACTATACATTTACTCGGATTAAACGTTTGATCTGTCATCTACGTTCTATTACAAATAAAATATTGACATTTGCCATCTCCACATCATTGCATTCATTTTCTATTCACAATTTGTTTAGTGTCCCAACTTTTTGGGAATCCGGTTTGTAGTATCCCAGATTCAATTATGATGTCACAATGTATGGTTCAGCAGAAAATAGTATACTAGAATGCATTATGATGTCACAGTGTATGGTCAGCAGATAATAGTATCCAGGATTCCATTATGATGTCACAATGTATGACTAGTAGATGGTAGTATCTTGGATTCCATTATGAAGTCACAATGTATGGTCAGCAGATGGTAGTATCACGGAATATATATTATGATGTCACAATGTATTGTCAGTAGATAATAGTATCCAGGATTCCATTATGATATCACAATGTATGGTCAGCAGATAATAGAATCCCAGGATTCCATTATGATGTCACAATGTATGTTCAGCAGATGATAGTATTCCGTATTCCATTATGATGTTACAATATATTGTCAGCAGATAATAGTATCCAGGATTCTATTATAATGTCACAATGTATAGCTTGAAGATGGTAGTATCATGGATTCCATTATGAAGTCACAACGTATGGTCATCAGATGATAGCACCACAGATTCCATTATGATGTCACTATGTATGATCAGCAGATGGTAGTATCCCGGATTCCATTATGATGTCACAGAGTATGGCCCGCAGGTGGTAGTGTACAGGAATGCATTATGATTTCACAATGTATTGTCAGCAGATAATATTATTTACTATTCCATTATAATGTCACAATGTATTGACAGCAGATGGTAGTATCTCGGATTCCATTATGATGTCAAAATGTATGGTCAAAAGATTGCAGTATACGGGAATGCATTATAATGTCACCATGTATTGTCAGCAGAAAATTGTATCCAGGATTCCATTATGATGTCAAAATGTATGGATAGCAAATGGTAGTATCCCGGATTCCATTATGACATCACAATTTATGGTCAGCAGATGATATTTCACAGGTTCCAATAATATGTCACAATGTATTGTCAATAGATAATAGTATCTTATATCAGGATTTCATTATGACATCACAATGTATGGTCAGCAGATAATAGTATCCAGGATTCCAATATGATGTCACAATGTATGGCTAGCAGAAGGTAGTATCTTGGATTCCATTATGAAGTCACAATGTATGGTCAGCAGATGTTTGTATCACGGAATATATATTATGATGTCACAATGTATTGTTAGTAGATAATAGTATCAAGGATTCCATTATGATTTCACAATGTATGGTCAGCAGATAGTAGTATCCCAGATTCCATTAAGATGTTACAATGTATTGTCAGCAGATAATAGCATCCAGGATTCCATTATTATGTCAAAATGTATAGCTAGCAGATGGTAGTATCACAGATTCCATTCTGAAGTCACAATGTATGTTCAGAAGATAATAGTATCCCGGATGCCATTATGATGTTACAATGTATGGTCAGCAGATAATAGTATCCAGGATTCCATTATGATGTTACAATGTATGGTCTAGCAGATAGTAGTATCCCTGATTCCATTATGACATCACAATGTATGGTCAGCAGATTATAGTATCCAGGATTTTATTATGATGTCACAATGTATGGTCAGCAGATTATATTATCCAGGATTTTATTATGATGTCACAATGTATGGTCAGCAGATGATAGTATCTAGGATTCTATTATGATGTCACAATGTATGGTCTAGCAGATGGTAGTATCCCCGATTCCATTATGACATCACAATGTATGGTCAGCAGATTATAGTATCCAGGATTTTATTATGATGTCACAATGTATGGTCAGCAGATTATATTATCCAGGATTCTATTATGATGTCACAATGCATGGTCACCAGATATGTAACATACAAATTAGTGAAATGTATTTCTCTGTCTACTATGTAGAGCAGGGTTTTATCACAGCCAAAAAATTGACAATTTCACCCTACAATGTACCAGACAAATTAGTGAAATGTATTTCCCTGTTCACAATGGAGAGCAGCGTGAGCTTGTCCACATTGGCTGTGGACAGGCGGCTGCGCTTGTCTCTGATAACTCCCCCTGCCGTGCTAAACACACGTTCACACAATTCACTGTCTGCAGGGCAGGCCAGCACCTCCAAGGCGTAAAGGGCAAGCTTAGGCCATGTGCCCAATGTGGAGTCCCAGAAGTTGAAGGGGGCAGACCCGTCATTCAGTACGTGTAGGCGTGTGCACACATACTGCTCCACCATGTTGGTGAAATGCTGCCTAAGACATTCCATATCAGCTGGTGGTGCTGTTTGTTGTGGCGTACTGACAAAGCTTTTCCACATTTCGGCCATTCTAACCCTGCCTTCAGAGGTGCTGGCGGTGCCTTAACTGCGTTGGCAACCTCTTCCTCCTCCTCTGCCTTCGCCTTGTGCGTCTACTGTACCCCCGCTGTCAGTTAAGAATGCCACCAGCAGCGCGTCTACCAGCGTCTGCTTGTACTTGCGCATCTTAACGATCACTCTTCAGTGATGGCATTAAACACGGTATGTTGTCCTTGTAAAGCGGATCCAGCAGCGTGGCCACACAGTAATTAGCATAAGTTAGAATGTCGCTAACTTGGCGTTCGTTGCGGAGACACTGCAGCATGTAATCGCTCATGTGTGCCAGGCTGCCCAGAGGCAACGACAAGCTGTCCTCTGTGGGAGGTGTATAGTCTGTGTCCTCTATATCCCCACAGCCACGCACCAGTGAGGTTCATGAGCTGGTTTGGGTTACACCCTTCTGTGAAAACTGTTCCTCCTCCTCTATTTTCTCCTCCTCATCCTCCACCTCGTCATCCTCCAGAACTGTGTCCTTTCTAGACAATTGTGTACCTGGCCTTTGTGGGTGCAGGAACCCACCCTTGGAGCTGAATGACTCGCCTGAAACCCTTAAAAATTATCCAACTTCCTCCTACTCCTCCTCCTGTGCCACATTCTCTTCCATCATTGCCCGAAGATTTTTTTTAAGGAGGCATAGAAGTGGAATAATATCTCTGAGAACGGCGTCATCGGCACTGGTCATGTTGGTGGAGTACTCTATACAGCGCAACAAGGCACATAGGTCTCGCATGAAGGCCCACTAATTGGTGGTGAACTGGTGCTGTTCCGCTGGCAGTCTGGCCAGCATGTGTAAGGTGGAGTTCCACCTTGTGGGCACGTCACATATGAGGCGGTAAGCGGGAAGGCCGAAGTTACGCTGCAGCGCTGACAGACGAGCAGCAGAAGCGTAAAAACGCAGAAATTGCGCACAGACGGCCCGCACTTTATGCAGCAGCTCTGACATATCGGGGTAATTTTTATGGAATCTCTGCACCACCAAATTCAGCACATGCGCCAGGCAAGGGATGCTCGTCAAACCGGCTAGGCCCAGAGCTGCTACAAGATTTCACCCATTATCGTACACCATCAAGCCGGGCTTAAGGCTCACTGGCACCAACCACTCATCGGAATGTTGTTCCATGCCCGGCCACAGCTCCTGCACGGTGTGGGGTTTGTCCCCCAAACAGATACGTTTTAAAACTGTCTGCTGTCGTTTACCCCTGGCTGTGTTGAAGTTGGTGGTGAAGGTGTTACGCTGACCGGATGAGGAGGCGGTAGAGGATGAGGAAGTGGAGTAGGAGGAGGAAGCAACAGGAGGCAAATCATCAAAAAACAGAACAGATTGGGGTTCAGACTGCTTGGCTGATTTGCAAGGGGGTGAGGTGAAAGACTGATGGGCTGCAGGTGTCAACTCTGATTTTTCAGCAGGGGACTGGGTGTGAGAGACAATGTGAAGGAACTGGAGGCACTGTCAGCCACCCAATCTACTATCGCCTGTACTTGTTCTGGCCTTACCATTCGTAGAGCCGCATTCGGCCCTACCAAATAACGCTGAAGGTTCTGTCACCTACTCGCACCTGCGGAAGTTGTTTCACTTGTGCGTGTAGCTGGCACAGATCGACCACATCCTCTCTCTGCAACAGGAGCTCCATCAGCAGCACCCTGACCGGGGCCACGTCCCTTATTTGACACTCTCCTCATTCTTTGAGTTCACCCCCCCAAACTAGCAAATATGACCGCCAATTGTCAACAATTAGGTTCACTGAGAGTAAGGCATTGCCGATGTCATAAAGAGGAAAACTTTTTTGAAGTAACACAATAGTGTGGCAGGCGAATTTTATACAATTACTTCACGGTCACAAACATTTTTAATTTGTCATCCAACAATGCAACTGCAGTATTGACTGGTTGTATTTGACTGTGACAAATGCAGCAAAGGCCAGAATATAATGTTTTAAACCCAGAATATAATTGCAGTATTTAAACCTTGTATTTGACTATCACACATGCACATATGCTGTGCTGGTGCACTGAACTTGCACAAAATGGCCGCCGATGCCCACCTAACTAACAGACGGTTAAAAGTTATTTTTCTGTGTCACTAGGCTCAGGGCAGGGTAAAAAAAATGGTGCACTGCACCCACAAAACTAAATCACTGAGTTAACAAGCACTTCTGATAACAGATTCTTTCCTATGTAGAGTGAAAAGGCCGGCACTGCTCTGTAAAGTTGCTCGGCGGTGCACGTGTCAACGGGCAGGCATCCCAATGTTACAGCTGTAAAGGAAGGACCGGCACTCGCACTGATTTCTTTATGCAGAATTTATTTTCAGTCACTTATTCATTCATAGTGACGCGGCGTTTCAGCACTAACATGTGCTTTCATCAGACTATACAAACTAATCCTCAGGACACATCTTAAATAACAGAAAAAAGAAAAAAATAGAGGAACTGACGTCATACCACTGGCTCCTCCCCCCTGACAAGATACAAGGATGGATAAGAAAGCTCCATATGTCTCCATTTTAAACAATGAGAGGAGTCCCATGATTAATTCCGCTGAAAAATAAAACAAAAAGTTTTTTTATATGAAACATCATATCAAACCGCTTATATTGTACTCTCGGTTCAAGCCTTTTGGATCCATCGTTTGTAAACGATGGATCCAATATGCTTCTTTTTGCAGGAGTAATTTATTTCGATCACCACCACGGCGAGGTAGTGGTACACCCTCAATCACCTGGTAACGTAATTGTGCTATTGTGTGTTTCTTCTCATGGAAATGATAAGGTATTGGGAGTAATAAATTACCCTTCCTGATGGTGGATTTGTGTTTGCTCAACCTGTCTTTGATCCTCATAGAGGTTTCCCCTACGTATAATAGTCCACAGGGACATTTTAAAATGTATACGACGAATCTGCTGTCGCACGTGAACACACCTCTTATGGGAATTCTCTCCCCAGAATGTGGGTGTGAGAGATAAGACCCCTTGATCACGCTTGAGCAATTCACACAATTCAGACAAGGGAATGTACCCTGTCTGGGAGAGGATAACACGCTCTGTCTCAAATCTCGCTTATTGCTACCAATGTCGGCTCTGACTATTTTATCCTTGATATTATCAGCCCTTTTAAAACACATCATGGGGGGTCTTTGAAATTCCTCAATCTGAGGATATGATTTTGAGATAGTATGCCAATGCTTATTGACAATGCCTCTTAGTTGTTGGGTCAATGGGTGATATTTGACCACCAATGGGATGCGTGATTGCTTCACTGTCTTGGTTTTTACGCAAATAGCTATATGTCATATTTTGAGAGTCATTTCGTTTATCCTGACCCACTGTACACACAGTATTGTATTTTTTGGCGCCGTTTCATCGACGACATTTTTTGCGTGTGGCGGGGTGACATTCGATCCCTCACGGAGTTTGCCATGCACCTGAACTCAATCTGGACAGAGCTGCAATTTGTCATGCATCAAGACATGGATAAAATTTCTTTCCTAGACACATGGGTCCTGAAAGGGAAAGAGGGTCGACTATACACTGACCTGTTTACAAAAGAGACGGATCGCAATAGCTTACTTGCGTTTTCTAGCAGTCATCCGGTCTCCACAAAGAAATCGATCCCCTTTTCACAATTTCAGCGGGTCAGAAAAATTGTTAGCAACACTGAAGTCCGTGAAACTAGGCTAGAAGAAATGGAGAACAAATTTTTAGCCAGAGGTTATCCTAGGCCACTCCTACAAGAACAGAGAAAGAAGTTAGACATTCCTGAAAAAACCAAGACAGTGAAGCAATCACGCATCCCATTGGTGGTCAAATATCACCCATTGACCCAACAACTAAGAGGCATTGTCAATAAGCATTGGCATACTATCTCAAAATCATATCCTCAGATTGAGGAATTTCAAAGACCCCCCATGATGTGTTTTAAAAGGGCTGATAATATCAAGGATAAAATAGTCAGAGCCGACATTGGTAGCAATAAGCGAGATTTGAGACAGAGCGTGTTATCCTCTCCCAGACAGGGTACATTCCCTTGTCTGAATTGTGTGAATTGCTCAAGCGTGATCAAGGGGTCTTATCTCTCACACCCACATTCTGGGGAGAGAATTCCCATAAGAGGTGTGTTCACGTGCGACAGCAGATTCGTCGTATACATTTTAAAATGTCCCTGTGGACTATTATACGTAGGGGAAACCTCTATGAGGATCAAAGACAGGTTGAGCAAACACAAATCCACCATCAGGAAGGGTAATTTATTACTCCCAATACCTTATCATTTCCATGAGAAGAAACACACAATAGCACAATTACGTTACCAGGTGATTGAGGGTGTACCACTACCTCGCCGTGGTGGTGATCGAAATAAATTACTCCTGCAAAAAGAAGCATATTGGATCCATCGTTTACAAACGATGGATCCAAAAGGCTTGAACCGAGAGTACAATATAAGCGGTTTGATATGATGTTTCATATAAAAAAACTTTTTGTTTTATTTTTCAGCGGAATTAATCATGGGACTCCTCTCATTGTTTAAAATGGAGACATATGGAGCTTTCTTATCCATCCTTGTATCTTGTCAGGGGGGAGGAGCCAGTGGTATGACGTCAGTTCCTCTATTTTTTTCTTTTTTCTGTTATTTAAGATGTGTCCTGAGGATTAGTTTGTATAGTCTGATGAAAGCACATGTTAGTGCTGAAACGCCGCGTCACTATGAATGAATAAGTGACTGAAAATAAATTCTGCATAAAGAAATCAGTGCGAGTGCCGGTCCTTCCTTTACAGCCCCAACAGATTCTTTCCTATCCTCTCCCTTACAGCAGCAGCAGCATCCTATCCCTACACTAGTAAGAGCAGAGTGACGTGCAGCGCTATGTGACTCCAGCTTATATAGAGCCTGGGTCACATGCTGCACTGGCCAATCACAGCCATGCCATTAGTAGGCATGGCTGTGATGGGTTCTAAGGGCATACAAGTTAAATTAAACGCTTGTTGACTGGCTGCTCTGCAGCCTTGAAAAAGGCGCCATTAACTCGCTGAAAAGCTGAAAAGTTTGGGTTCTGGTCCGGGGTCCAAAAATCCTAAAGTTCCGTACAAACCTTTACAGTTCAGGTTCACTCAACCCTAATCATAAGCATTCCCTGACATTTAAGGAGAGTTGTAAGCTTTATTTTTGTTTACGGCCACACTCTTTGGGTTCCAAACAACAAAGAGTAGGCATTATTATCTTTTTGTTGCAGGGAGACCCACAAGAATGGTCCTACTCACTCCCCACGGACTCCCCCTTGTTTAGCTACTGTTGAAGCGTTTATTTTTTTTTCAGGCTTTAAGTGTACTCTACGATGAACCTGATAGGTTGGCTGTGGCAGAGTCTCAATAAAGTCTCTTAGCCAGGGAGACAGACCTGTGGCGGAATATTGCACCATGTTCCGGAAATGATGTGTTTCCTCTGGCTAGATCGATCCAGCACTTAAGTGTCAGTTCAGGTTATGGCTCTCTGAAGACTTGAAGGATATGTTGGTCAGTTACCCCCTCCCTGACACCTCAGAGCAGATGAAAGGAAAGAAGGACCGGTCCTTCCTTCCTTTTATCTACATGGGATGCCTGCCCTGGGACACGCACACCGCCACTCTATTTCCTGCTGTGCCGATCGATATATTGTATACCTTAGAGCAGATGATGACTTTAGCTGTCATACCGGACCCATTTTGCCTCTTGCTAAACCTATTCATATTATTGCTACTGATTCCACCCCTTTAGTGAGTGGAACAGTAGAATATTGTATCCCTGAGGTGACCTTGACTGTGGAATCCTCCATATGGAGTATGGTTCTTTTTTTATATTAAATAATTTACCCGTGGAGATAGTTCTTGGCATGCCTTGGCTCCAGGTTCATAATCCAGTCATCAACTGGTCCACGGGTGAATTAGAAAAATGGGGATTAAAACGTGAGTCCTGCTGTTTACCTATTATTCAGGCTGGAATCATTATGGACTCGGAAACTCTTCCCACGTACATCAATGACTTTGCTGATGATTTTGCCATGTCCGATATTGATTTCCGTTCCCTTCATAGGCCATGTGATTGTGCCATCAATCTTATTCCGAAATCTAAGTATCCTAGGGGTTGTATTTATAATTAGTGAGGAGCGGCATAGGCAATATTTGAATTTACAATATATAAAAAACAATTTGGCCGAATATTCACCATAAATTCACAAATTTGAGAATTCATGATCTCCCGTCATTGTTTACTTGATTGCAAAAAATCGGCAATGTAATATATTCACGATAAATTTGCGATTACAATATTCAACACTATTCACAAATATGAATATATAGCGCTATATTCTAAATATTCTCAAATTCTCAAAGTGGTTATAAAACTGGGGAGCTGGAATTACTGATGTGTGAGGAGAACTATGACCTAGTGGGAATAACTGAGACATGGCTGGATGATAGCTATGACTGGGCAGTTAATGTACAAGGTTACAGTCTGTTTAGAAAGGATCGTCAAAACCGGAGAGGGGGAGGAGTTTGCCTTTATGTAAAGTCTAGTCTAAAGCCCACACTCCGCGAAGATATAAGTGAACATGTGGAGTCACTGTAGGTAGACATACATGGAGCTAAAAACAACAATAAATTACTAATAGGAGTTTACTATAAAGCACCTAATATATCAGAGTCCACTGAAAATCTACTACTAAACAAGATAGACGAGGCGGCAAATCATAATTAGGTGGTTATTATCAACTACCCAGATATAGACTGGGAAACAAACTTGTATATCTCATAAGGGAAACCGGTTCTTGGCAATAACCAAAGACAATTACCTCTCCCAACTGGTTCAGGACCCGACTAGAGGGACGGTCATACTGGACTTCGTATTAACCAATAGGCCTTAAAGAACAACAGAAGTGCAGGTTGGGGGACACCTGGGAAATAGTGACCATAAAGTAATAACCTTCCAATTATCATTCAAAAGAGCGTTTCTACAGGGAGGAACAAAAATACCAAACTTCAAAAAAGCTAAATTTAGCCAACTAAGAGAGGCCATATACCCAACTAACTGGGACAAAGTCCTCAAAAATAAAAATACAGCCACAAAATGGGATATCTTTAAAAACATCCTAAAATCTCATTGTGGGAGGTACATACCATATAGGAATAAAAGGTTAAGGAACAAAAAGAAACCAATGTGGATAAATAGAACTGTAGAGAAAGCAATAAATGACAAAAAGAAAGCATATAATTTACTGAAACAGGAGGGTAGCACGGAAGCACTGAAAAACTATAAGGAAAAAAATAGAACATGTAAAAAACTAATAAAAGCGGACAAACTAGAGACCGAGAGATTAATTGCCAAAGAGAGTAAAACTAACCCTAAAATGTTCTTCAATTATATAAATGTTAAAAAGTATAAATCTGAAGGTGTCGGCCCTTTAAAGAGTAATGAGGAGGAAGACGCAGAGAGCGATGAGGAGAAAGCAAAGCTGTTAAATATTTTTTTCTCCAATGTATTCACTGAGGAAAATAAACTGTCAGATGACATGCAGAATGCAAAAATAAATTCCCCATTAAAAGTGTCCTGTCTGACCCAGGAAGAAGTACATCAGCGACTTAAAAAGATTAAAATAGACAAATCGCCAGGACCGGATGGCATACACCCCTGTATCCTAAAGGAATTAAGTAATGTCATAGCCAGACCCTTATTTCTGATATTTGCAGACTCTATACTGACAGGGAATGTCCCACAGGATTGGCGCATGGCAAATGTGGTGCCAATATTCAAAAAGGGTCCAAAAACAGAGCCTGGAAACTATAGGCCGGTAAGTTTAACATCTGTTGTGGGTAAACTGTTTTAAGGTTTTCTGAGAGATGCTATATTAGAGCATCTCAACAGAAATAAGCAAATAAAGCCATATCAGCATGGCTTCGTGAGGGATCGGTCATGTCAAACGAATTTAATCAGTTTCTGAGAGGAGGTAAGTTCTAGACTTGACAGCGGCGAATCAATGGATGTTGTCGTATATCTGGACTTCTCCAAAGCATTTGACACTGTACCACATAAAAGGTTAGTATATAAAATGAGAATGCTCGGACTGGGAGAAAACGTCTGTATGTGTGTCAGTAACTGGCTCAGTGATAGAAAACAGAGGGTGGTTATTAACGGTACACACTCAGATTGGGTCACTGTCACTAGTGGGGTACCTGAGGGGTCAGTATTGGGCCCTATTCTCTTCAATATATTTATTAATGATCTTGTAGAAGGCTTGCATAGTAAAGTATCAATTTTCGCAGATGACACTAAACTGTGTAAAGTAATTTACACTGATGAGGACAGTATACTACTACAGAGGGATCTGGATAGATTGGAGGCTTGGGCAGGTAAGTAGCAGATGAGGTTTAACACTGATAAATGTAAAGTTATGCACATGGGAAGGAATAATGCAAGTCACCCGAACATACTAAATGGTAAAACACTCGGTAACACTGACATGGAAAAGGATCTAGGAATTTTAATAAACAGCAAACTAAGCTGCAAAAAACAGTGTCAGGCAGCTGCTCCAAGGCCAATAAGATAATGGGTTGCATCAGAAGGGGCATAGATTCCCATGATAAGAACATAGTCCTACCACTTTACAAATCGCTAGTCAGACCACACATGGAGTACTGTGTACAGTTCTGGGCTCCTGTAAACAAGGCAGACATAGCAGAGCTAGAGAAGGTCCAGAGGAGGGCATCTAAAGTAATAACTGGAATGGGGCAACTACAGTACCCTGAAAGATTATTAAAATTAGGGCTATTCACTTTAGAAAAAAGACGACTGAGGGGAGATCTAATTAATATGTATAAATATATCAGGGGTCAGTACAGAGGTCTATCCCATCAGCTATTTATCCCCAGGACTGTGACTGTGATGAGGGGACATCCTCTGTGTCTGGAGGAAAGAAGGTTTGTACACAAACATAGAAAAGGATTCTTTACGGTAAGAGCAGTGAGACTATGGAACTCTCTGCCTGAGGAGGTGGTGATGGTGAGTACAATAAAGGAATTCAAGAGGGGCCTGGATGTATTTCTGGAGTGTAATAATATTACAGGCTATAGTTACTAGAGAGGGGTCGTTGATCCAGGGAGTTATTCTGATTGCCTGATTGGAGTCGGGAAGGATTTTTTTTATTCCCCTAAAGTGGGGAAAATTGGCTTCTACCTCAGTTTTTTTATTTATTTTGCCTTCCTCTGGATCAACTTGCAGGATAACAGGCTGAACTGGATGGACAAATGTCTTTTTTCGGCCTTATGTACTATGTTACTATGTTATATTCGCAATTAAAATTTGCGATTCGAATATTCGCACTCAACACTATTTATAATTTGTCTGGACAAGAATGGGAGTCTGTGAGGGACTATTTGAAGGAGAGCTTACAAAAAGGACATATTAGACCCTCGGTGTCTCCTGTGAAGGTGGGGTTTTTCTTTGCTGTAAAAAAGGGCGGTGGACTGAGACCATGTATCGATTATAGAGAATTAAATAAGATTACGGTTAAGAACCAGTACTCTTTGCCTTTGATTCCAGACCTGTTTAATCTTCTTGGAGCTCACTGGTTCACTAAACTTGATCTAAGGGGGGCCTATAATCTGATTCGAATTAAGAAGGGAGATAAGTGGAAAATGGCCTTTAATACTCCTGAGGGTCATTAAGAATATTTGGTTATGCCGTTTGGTTTAAGTAATGCTCCGGCGGTTTTCCAACATTTTGTCAATTACATTTTTACAATTTATTTGAAAATGTGATTGTTTATTTGGATGATATTCTGATTTATTCATCTGACTGGGATTCTCACGTCATTTACACTAGACAGGTACTGGAGGTTCTTTGAGAGAACCAAATATTCGCTAAAGGTGCAAAGTGTATATTCGGAGTGCAGTAAATTTCATTTTTGTTATACAAACCGGATTCCCAAAAAGTTGGGACACTATACAAAAATCGTGAATAAAAACTGAATGCAATGATGTGGAGGTGCCAACTTCTAATATTTTATTCAGAATAGAACATAAATCACGGAACAAAAGTTTAAACTGAGAAAATGTACAATGTTAAGGGAAAAATATGTTGAATCAGAATTTCATGGTGTCAACAAATCCCCCAAAAGTTGGGACAAGGCCATTTTCACCACTGTGTGGCATCTCCCCTTCTTCTTACAACACTCAACAGACGCCTGAGGACTGAGGAGACCAGTTTCTCAAGTTTAGAAATAGGAATGCTCTCCCATTCTTGTCTAATACAGGCCTCTAACTGTTCAATCGTCTTGGCCCTTCTTTGTTGCACCTTCCTCTTTATGATGCGCCAAATGTTCTCTATAGGTGAAAGATCTGGACTGCAGACTGGCCATTTCAGTACCCGGATCCTTTTCCTACGCAGCCATGATGTTGTGATTGATGCAGAATGTGGTCTGGCATTATCTTGTTGAAAAATGCAGGGTCTTCCCTGAAAGAGATGACGTCTGGATGGGAGCATATGTTGTTCTAGAACCTGAATATATTTTTCTGCATTGATGATGCCTTTCAAGACATGCAAGCTGCCCATGCCACACGCACTCATGCAACCCCATACCATCAGAGATGCAGGCTTCTGAACTGAGCGTTGATAACAACTTGGGTTGTCCTTGTCCTCTTTGGTCCAGATGACATGGCGTCCCAGATTTCCAAAAAGAACTTTGAATCGTGATTCGTCTGACCACAGAACAGTCTTCTATTTTGCCACACTCCATTTTAAATGATCCCTGGCCCAGTGAAAACGCCTGAGCTTGTGGATCTTGCTTAGAAATGGCTTCTTCTTTGCACTGTAGAGTTTCAGCTGGCAACGGCAGATGGCAAAGGTGGATTGTGTTCACTGACAATGGTTTCTGGAAGTATTCCTGAGCCCATTCTGTGATTTCCTTTACAGTAGCATTTCTGTTTGTGGTGTAGTGTCGTTTAAGGGCCTGGAGATCAGGGGCATCCAGTATGGCTTTACGGCCTTGACGCACAGAGATTGTTCCAGATTTTCTGAATCTTCGGATGATGTTATGCACAGTTGATGATGATAAATGCAAAGTCTTTGCAATTTTTCACTGGGTAACACCTTTCTGATATTGCTCCACTATCTTTCTGCGCAACATTGTGGGAATTGGTGATCCTCTACCCATCTTGGTTTCTGAGAGACACTGCCACTCTGAGAAGCTCTTTTTATACCCAATCATGTTGCCAATTGACCTAATTAGTGTTAATTGGTCTTCCAGCTCTTCGTTATGCTCAAATTTATTTTTTCCAGCCTCTTATTGCTACTTGTCCCAACTTTTTTGGGATTTGTTGACACCGTGAAAATTTGAATCAACGTATTTTTCCTTTTAAAACTATACATTTACTCGGATTAAACGTTTGATCTGTCATCTACGTTCTATTACAAATAAAATATTGACATTTGCCATCTCCACATCATTGCATTCAGTTTTTATTCACAATTTGTTTAGTGTCCCAACTTTTTGGGAATCCGGTTTGTATATCCTCGCACCCCAATCCTTTAGGATGGATCCGGGGAAGGTGCAGGCTATTTTGGAATGGGTGAGACCCTCCTCTCTTAAAGCGTTACAATGCTTTCTTGGTTTTTCAAATTATTATTGGAAGTTTATTTAAAAAAAATTGATTATTGCTAAGCCTCTCACTGATCTAACCAAGAAGGGGCGGATCTAGTGAATTGGTCACCAAAGGCCATAAGGGCTTTTGAAACACTCAAGTGTTTTGTTAATGCCCCAGTATTAGTTCAACCAGACCAAGAAAGACCTTTTGTGGTTAAAGTTGATGCCTCCAAGGATGGGGTAGGGGCAGTACTCTCCCAGAAGTCAACTCTCACTAACTTGAGACCTTGAGCGTTCTTTTCTTGTAAGTTCTCTTCTACTGAGAGAAATTATGATATTTGTAATCGAGAATTGCTTGCTATTAAATGGGCCTTTTGAGGAATGGCGTAATTTTTTGGAGGGGGGCTCAACATCGTGTTACGGTACTTACTGATCATAAGAATTTATTGTTTTTGGAATCGCTAAATGTTTGAATGCCAGACATGCTAGGTGGGTATTATTCTTTACTCTCTTTAACTTTTACCTTAGTAAAAAGGCTAGTAAGTAAAAATGTCAAAGTGGATGCCCTATCCCAGAGTTTTTGTGCTTTTCAGTCTCCTGATACTCCACCAGAACCTATTTTGTCGGCAAGTATCATTGTGGCTTCGGTCTCCTCCGATTTGACGACCAAAATGACTGTGGAACAACAATTGGCTCCAGCACAATCCCCTAAAGATAATTTGTTTGTCCCTGGTTATTTGTGTCTCCGATTGTAAGGTGAGTGCCACAATTTTTTTTTTTGTGGGCATCCGGGCATTAATGCCACCAAGGAACTAGTTTCTAGGTTTTACTGGTAGCCCACCTTGTCTAGAGATATCCAGTCATATGTATCCTCTTGTGAGGGTTCTGCCAGGTCCAAGATTCCTAGGTCTCGTCCAGTGGGTGAATTGCGACCGCTGTCATCCCTAGTAGACCTTGGTCCCATATTTCCATGGATTCTATTACCGACCTACCGGTTTCAGAGGATAAGTCGGTTGTGTGGGTAGTCGTTGACAGGTTTAGCAAAATGGTTCATTTCATTCCTCTGTCAAAATTGCCCAATGCTAAGACTTTGGCTTCCCTTTTTGTGGATTATGTAATACGTATACATGGAATTTCAAGAGAATATAGTTTTGGATAGAGGCGTTCAATTTGTCTCCAAATTTTGGAGGGTTTTTGTCAAGAATCTCTTTTTCTTCGACCTTTCATCCGGAAACAAACAGTCAACTGAACGTCTAAACCAGTCTTTGGAACAGTTTTTGAGGTGTTACATTTCCGACAAACAACATCTTTGGGTGAAACATTTGTCCTTAGCGAAATTCGCCATTAATAATCAGGTGAACTTGTCTACTGGTATGTCTCCCTTCTTTTGTAATCTTGTACGTCATCCACAATTTAGTTCATTCTAGCTGTCTTCCTCTCAGGTGCCTGAAGCTGATTTAGTAGTTAAAGAACTGTGCACAGTCTGGGCCCAGGTTCAGTCGAACCTGAAAAAAGCCCAGGAAGTTAAAAAGATTAATGCAGACAAAAGGCGCTCTTGAGGAGTAGATTTTGGGTTGGTAGACAAGGTGTGGTTATCTACCAAGAATTTGTGTCTGAAGGTACCTTTGGGTAAATTGGCATCTCGATTTATTGGCCCTTATAATATTATTGACATCATTAACCCTGTGTCTTTTAAGTTACGGTTACCTGACTCCTTTCGTATTCATAATGTTTTTCACAAAGCTTTACTCAAAAAGTATGTGTCGCCTGTATCCCCTGCACAGGAATCTCCGCAGCTAGTGGAAGTTGCAGGTCAACAAGAATACGAGATTTCTAGAATCCTTGATGTGAAGAAAGTTCGTAATTCATTTCAGTATTTGGTTCACTGGAAGAGTTTTGGTCCTGAAGAGAGGTCTTGGGTGCATGTGAGTATAATGCATGCTAAGAGATTGGTGAGGAGATTCCATTTAGCTCACCCAGAAAAAACAACTCCAGCGATTATGGGTCTGGTGGAAGGGAGTGTACTGTAAAGGGGAGCCAGCAACAAGCTCTCTCTCTGCAGCACCACCGGCATCCCACTCGTGAGGAGGCGTCCTCGTCTCCATGGTGACAAGGGGGCGGGGAGGACCCGGGTGCACACTCTTTCTCAGCGTGGCCGGCGACTTCATCTCCTAGAGAATGAGCAGGTGGGGAACTGAGCGCCGATGCTAGCGAGTCGGCACTCAGGTGTACAGAGATGCTGGACATGGGTCATGTGACCCTGGCCACGTCACGTAACCCATCAAGAGGACCTATTTAAACAGGTAACCTGCTGACCACAGGTTGCCTGTGATTGGTCTTATCACCTCACTAGTGTATCCTGCATGTGTGACTTCAGTTTTTTTACCTCGTTTTGTATTTGACTTTGACCTGGTGTTACCCTTTGTACTGACGTGATATCTTGGCTCCTGACTTTGGCTTGTTTTGACTTCAATCTTGTATTACCCCCTGTGTGCCTGCATTATCTCCTGGCTCTTGATATTAGCTCCATTGATTCTATTGCTATTTTTGGGCTGGCCTGGGAAGCTCTCACTTCGGTGTTGTCTGTTTTTGTGTATAGTTTCCTCCTTGTGTTGTGTCTCCCCTTCCTTAGGCCCCTGCACGTACGTAAGCTAGGGACTGCTGTTCAGTTGTGCCCTGCCGGTTATGATGGCCCGTGCAAGTAGTTAGGGATAGAGGTGTGGGTGGCGCTAGGGCCGCATTTATCCCTACCTGTTTGTGACATATGTGTTCTAAAGTACTTTTTTTGGCTTGTATTAGTGGCAAAAAAGGGCTTATTAGCCGTTGTGTGGTGAAGTGCTAAAATTACAGCCCTTTTTGTATTAGTGGCAAAAGTAAAATATATTTGCCGCTCAGCGGTGCAGTTATCTGTTCTAAAGCCCTTTTTTTGCATGTATTAGTGGAAAAAGGAAAAATATTTTTGCCACTCAGCGGTACAGTTATCTGTTTTAAAGTCCATTTTTGTGTGTATTAGTGGGAAAAGGAAAATATATTTGCCCCTCAGCTGTACAATTTTCTGTTTTAAAGCCCTTTTTGCCTGTATTAGTGGAAAAAGGAAAAAATATCTTTGACACTAAGCTGTGTAGTGATATATTCTAAAGCCAAGTTTGCCGTGTATTAGTGGCGAAATAAAAATATATTCGCCGTTCCGTGTTGCACTTATCTGTTGAAAAGCCTTATGTGTAAAAGTAGAAAAATTAGGGCCCAATTGCTGTTTAGTGGTACAGTGAGATATTTTACAGCCCAGTTTGCCATGTATTAGTGGCAAAATAAAAATATATTCGCCGTTCATCATTGCACCTATCTGTTGAAAAGCTTTTTGTGTAAAAGTAGAAAAAAAAATTGTGCCTAATTGCCATTTAGCGGTGCTGTGATATATTATAAAGCCCAGTTTGCTGCGTATTAGTGGCAAAATAAAAATATATTCACCGTCCACCATTGCACTTTTGAAAAGCCTGTTCTGTAACAGTTTAAAAAAAAAGTAGGGCCTATTTGACATTTAGCGGTGCAGTGATATATTCTAAAGCCCTGTTTGTTGTGTATTAGTGCGGAAATAAAAAGTATTTGATCTTACAGTTGGTTATTTGATCTAACAGTATGTCAGGCAGAGAAGTGCCAGGCCCTGCACAGGGGAGTGGCAGAGGACTAAATGTTTTTGCTGTAGGCAGAGGTCACAGCAGAGTAAGAGGCCGTGGCAGCAGGGGTCACTTCGAGAGGCCTGAGCTCCCAGTGTCAGCTAGCGGCAGTTTCATGACCAGCAACCCAGTGGTTCTTGAATGGTTGACTCAATCTTCGACTTTGTTGTAAGTGACATCTGAAACCCCCAGCCAAGAGTCAGTGGGTTTGACAGGCACAATCCTTAGTTGGCATGGCCCCGGAGCAGGCCTTGTGCCCTCACTTGTCCTCAACCTGCCTCTGTCCTTTTCTGTTCCCTCACCGTGAGAAGTATTATATGCTGAAGGCTTAGCTCCACTTTTCAGCGAGGAAGAGCTACTAGAGGACAGTAAGCAGCTATTGACCAGCCAAGAGGTGGAGGAGACATCCGCAGCTTCCTCCGCTAGGCGGGCAAGTAGTGATGAGGAGAGTGGCGTGGGAGCTGGTGTTGAGAGTTGTCAGGCTCTTGACCCAGAGACGGTTGAGGAGGACATCAGTGACCTGCAGACAGTACTCGATGATGATGATGTAGCTGATCGCAATTGGGAGCTGGGTGATGAAGGGGCTTCATCATCATCGGGAGAATACAGTAGCAGCTTGCCCGTGAGCAGCAAGTCGCTAGTGTGGGCGGGAGTCAGCAGAGTGCCAGCAGTGGGAGGTCAGTAGCAAAAGGCACCCGGGGTAGTCCACCCGCTTCACGGGAGCCTACCTGCCCGGGAAGTAGCGGTGTAGGGGCTCAAGGAGGCAGTGGTGGTAGCAGTCAGTCAGTGCATAGTGTTGGGGGTAAAATCACCTACTCGGTGGTGTCGCATTTTTTTTTTTTACCCGCCGGAGGAGGTGAGTGTGACCATGTGTAGAATCTGTGGACAGAGAGTGCCATGGCTGCTGGGGAGGGGTGGGGTGGCAGGCGCTGTACCAGCTCCATCAGCAGCGGCCTCCGTCTAGAGTCGCTGATGAGCAGCTTTCTTCACCCTCCTAGTGAAGAAACTACTCATCATCAGCTACATCTAGACCTGGAGCATAAACTGAACTAGCAGGTGGTGGCATACTTGGAGTGCACCCTACCAGCCATCATTGAAGATCTGCTGGACTACTGGGCAGCCAAACTGGATTTGTGGCCACAACTGTCCGAGTTTGCCCTGGAAAAGATGTCATGCCTGGCTAGTAGTGTGGCATCAGAGCAGGTGTTTAGTGCGGCGGGGGCCATACCCAAAATGTTGAGAGACTGACCTTTTTCAAGATGATTTAGACATGGATTTCCACCCACCAATGCCTTATGCATCAGACTAGATCATCCATGGTTCCACACCAACACTTTGACAAAAGAGACCGGTTTCTTCTGGCTTCCTGCCCCAGCTATTATTCTGATGCTGCCACCCGTGTGATGCCACACATATGATGACAAGTGCTCCTTCTTTCACCCACCATCTTTAGCTGGTACTCGCAATGCACCTACCTCCACACTATGTCACCTTGCCACTCTGTGGCTTCTAATGCTGCTGCCATCTCTACACAGTGTCACCTTGCTACCTTTGTGGTCTCCTAGTGCTGCTGCCATTCCGAAACGATGTCACCTTGCCACCCTGTGTCCTCCTCATGCTGCTGCCATCTACACACTGTCACTTTGCCACTCTGTGGTCTCCACATGCTGATGCCATCTTCACACTGTGTCAGCTTGCCACTCTGTGGTCTCTTCATGCTACTGTCATCTCCACACTATGTCACCTTGCCACTCTGTGGCCTCCTAATGCTAGTTCCACCTCACCACTATGTCATAGGACCACTCTGTGGACCTCTCATGCTGTTCCCACCCTCCCCACTTCATGACTGGGCCACTATTTTGCCTTTTGGCCTGGCTGACATCATAATTTATTTGACCCTTCTTCTGATCTGTCAGAAGCAAGGAAAAATGAGACGCACAGCAGATCCTGTCTGTGTAGCAGCAAGCCAATTGGGACCTTTTGGTCCCAATTGGCTTGTGATTTGATCGCCAAAAACAGGAGTGGGTACAAAACACAGAAGACATGCAAATATTCAATTCACATGTCATCTCTGTTTCAGGTCCACTCCTGTTTTTTTTTTGGCATTAGCAACACCGATGGATTACTGACCAAATGCTAACCAAGTGAAGGTGGATGCTCAACAGACAGGTTCCTTTTTTTGTGGGTGGGCAAAATAATCAGTGACATAGACACAAACTTACTGCTGACAACCTCTCCACTCTATCGGGGGGCTCTAATTGTATAAGTGTTTAATAGAACAGGTTCTATAGACATCTATAAGCACAAAAGGAGTGTGTTTCTTCTTGGTGCTAATATAGACCTGTGAGGTCATACTTGAGTTATTTGGTTATTTGGTCAGTTTTGGCCCTGTGACTGCCCAAATAAGTGAAGTGTGCAGTGATTCTAAGAGCAACGGCTGTCATCTGCATGTCATATGGACTCACAGTATTGTTTCACTACCACAGCAGACTCCCCATGCGTGTTTCTGCAAGGCACAGTGTTCTGCACTACTATAAAGGCTCTCTGCAACCAGGAAATAGCTGTTTTTTTAACTAAATTTGCCTGAAATCTATTCGTATCAAAACAAATATTTTTCCCAAAAATTTGGCGAACCGGCGAATCAAATTTTTGAAAAATTCGCTCATCTCTAGCTGCCATCTGACCACTTTGTGGCCTCCTCATGCTGCTGCCACCTCACCACCAGTGATGGCCAGTTCACCAGTGAACGGTGACCGCATTTGATTTCAGACCGGCACGCGACACAGGCACAGGTAAGGGCTTACCTGTGCATCGCCGGACTTTTGAGTTAAGATGGCAGCCCGCATGTGTTTGCGGGCGAACACTGCAAACTGGCCATCACTGCTCACCACTCTGTGGTCTCCTCATACTGCTGCTACTTCAACACTCTGTCATTGGGCCACTCTGTGGTCTCCTCCTGCTGCTGCCAACTTAACACTCTTTCCGTAAGCCACTCTGTGGTCTCTTTATGCTGCTGCCACCTCACCACTATGTTACTGGGTCACTCTGTGGTCTCCTTATGCTGCTGCTACCTCAACACTATGTGCTCTCCTCATGCTTCTGCCACCTCACCACTTTTTGGTCTCCTCATACTGCTGTCGACTCACCACTCTGTCAATGGGCCACTCTGTGGTCTCCTCATGCTGCTTCCACCTCAACACTATGTCACTGGGCCACTCTGTGGTATCCTCATGCTGCTGCCACCTCAACACTGTCACTAGGCCACTCTGTGGTCTTCTCATGCTAATGCCACCTCACCACTCTGTGGTCACGTCATGCTGCTGCCACCTCACTACTCTGTGGTCTTCTCATGCTGCTGCTACCTCACCACTGTGTTACTGGGTCACTTTGTGGACTTCTCACCCTGTTCCCACCCTCCCCACTCCATAACTGGGCCAATATTTTGCCTTTTTTGCCTGGATGACATCACCATTTATTTGACCCTCCTTCTGATCTGTCAGAAGGAAGGAAAAATGAGACGCATAACAGATCCTGTCTATGTAGCAGCTATAAGGCCTATATGATATGCTTTCTATTTTGCATCACAATTGGCTTATGATTTGGTAGCCAAAAGCAGGAGTGGGCACAAAACACAGAAGACATGCAAATATTCCATTTACATGTCATCTCTGAATTGGATTCACTCCTTTTTTTTTTTTTTTGCCTTAGCAATACTGATGGTTTACTGAGCAAATACTGACCATGTGCAGGTGAAAGCTCAACAGACAGGATCTGTTTCTATGGGTTATTGTTCTGAAGGATCATAGGAAGGGCAATATATTCTGTGACGTCAACACAAACTTACTGCTGACACCCTCTCCACTCTGTCAGGGAGGCTCTACTTTCTTTATCAGAAAAGGTTTTGTAGAAATCTATTTGGAATCGTTTTAAAATGAGTGTGCTCTTTCGCGGTATAGTAGGATCTTTGGCCTCTACACAGTTCTTTATACTTGGCGGCGGCGCTAACATTGACCTGTAAGGCTGAATTCACACTTCAGTTATTTGGTCAGTTTTGGCCCCATAACTCCCTAAATAAGTGAAGTGTGAAGTGTTTTTAAGAGTGACACCTGTCATCTGCATATCATACTGACTCGCAGTATTGTTTCACTACTACAGCAGACTCCCTATGCGTGTTTCTGCAAGGCACAGTGTTCTACACCACTATACAGGCTCTCTGCAGCCAGAATCAAATCTTTTTGGACAAATATATAAAATAATTTTTGAGAAAATCGCTGCTCTCTAGAAGTAGTATTAGACCGCTTTTTAACCCCATTTAGAGAATGAAAGCCAAATGGAATTACTTATCTATAAAATAAAATAACTGAAAAAATTGAGTGATTGTTCACCCTTATTACATATTTAAGGCCTAGTGGAATTACTCATCTATAACACAAGGTGTAAAACCAAATAACCGAAAAAATAGAGCGCAATTTCACACAAATTACTGAATAAAGGCTTTATAGTATTACTTACTGTATGTATAGAACAATGTGGACACCCGAATATCAGTAGTATTAGACTGCTTTTAACCCCAATTACTTAATCAAGGTGTAATAGAATTACTTATCTTTTAACCAAGGGGGACACTGTTCAATTACTCCCTGCATCCTCCCTATGCTCTCCCTATTCTCTCCCTATACTGTGTAAAAAGTCTCCCTATGATCTCCCTACACTGTCCCTGAACTCTCACTATCTAATATTTCAAAATTAAAGGCTTTCTTAATCACTGTCCCTAGCGCCTGTCACATCTTTCCCTACACTCAGTTCACAGTAAAATGGCAGAGACTGAGTGCGATGAGGGTTTTATAGGGCTGTGATATCACAAGGGCTGACTAGCTGCTGATTGGCTGGCTGCACAGCATTATGGGTGATATCTTGTTCCCGGGATGCTTACTTTAACTTTGTAACACGTCAACACCATTTTAAGAAAAATCGTTTTGTTACCACGAAGCGCGAGGAAATGCAGATTTTTTGCGAGCTTTATTTTTCTTAAGCTTTAGATCAAATTCCACTTTGTCAGCTTCAATTCACTCAACACTAATTATAAATGCAATTCTATTAAAATAGAGGCCTTAACCCTTAAAGGGTCTGGCCAATCTTGCACCTTGGTGGGGCATGCACCTTGCAGAGGTGGGGCATGCACCTTTCTCTAGAACAAGACCCCCAAAGCAAAAAAAGAGTTCATCTACCCTGCTTAAATGGAAGCCCCTTTCTATCTCCTTTTTATTCTCATTGCAGCTGTGAAAATATCTGCAAAAATAAACACCACAATATACCACAGTCTGTTATGCTTTCCACGGTCAATCAGTGGGGTCTTTAAAAAAAAAGTTGTTTTCCTTTGAATTAAGGCTTTTCAATTTAAAAAAGTCAAAAATATCATTTCTGCCGCATATTTTGGATCTCCACATCTATAGCGACCTACACTAAGTTATTATCAAGTAATTTATACAGTACAATGAACACTGTAAAAAAACAAATTGTCAGAATTACTGCTTTTTGACTTATTTACCACCAAATGAAATGTAATGTAAAGCGATTTAAAAGTGTTATGCACCTCAAAATGTTACTAGTGAAACTATAAGACATCCAGCAAAAATCAAGTCCTCGCACAGTTCCGTAGAAATAAAAAATAAAAAAATTGGAATGCAGTGATGAAAATACTTTTTTTCTTTTTTCAAAATGGGTTTTAGAGATGGCCTTGCGGTTCGCCTGGCGGTCATTTCGCGGTGAACAGATGGAGAAATTTGCACCCGCCATATTTTTTTTTTACATTGTGAAGAACTTTGACCCATGACACATCCATCATGTGGTACAGGACAGCCAATTGAGACATTTCAGCACATTGACATACCCCCTACCTTATAAATAAACCTGATCTGGCCGCCATTTTACATTCAATGTTTTGCTAGTGTAGGGAGAGGTTGCTGTGTGGAGCAGGGACAGGCTGTTAGGGACACCAAACGCTAGCTAATAGGTCCACAAAAGTCATTTTAAGCACTAGTATAGGTGTGCTATTAATAGGTGTGATACACAGAGGGGTGCAATATACTTATAATATACTTTTTTAATGAGTGAAAAACACATAGATCTATATAGTGATCACCTGGAAGTCTGGGGCCTAGGGACTAGGGGCTTACTAGGGCATTTTAATATTGGGTAAGGTTCCGGATGGGGTCACTCTTATCAGGGCGGGTTGTCTGTGGTTAGGCTATCAGGGCCAGAATATCACCCCCCTGTAGGGCAATATCAGGGACAGTTCTTTGCCCACCCTGTCCTTCAATACCACATGATCATCTAGCCCAGGGATGGATTTTTTTTGCTTTCCCTCCTGGATTCATCGATGTGCACTGGAACCCCACAGATTGTGGTAGGACATATGGTTTCTGATTTGGTGCCGCCGAGCACCTGATTTAGTGCCGCCGAGCACTTGTTATTGCCTACCACATCAATATTTTTTGCTTAACTTTATTAATTTAATTTATTTTCATTTTGAGAGATATATTTTCCATTCACACGTCCGCAAAATGGGTCCGCATCTGTTCCGTAATTTTGCGGATCTGCTCTTCCGCATCTGTGCTTCCCAAAAAATAGAACATGTCCTATTCTTGTCCGCAATTGCAGACAAGATTAGGCATTTTCTATTATAGTGCCGGCGATGTGCGGTCCATAAATTGCGGAATGCACATTGCCGGTGTCCGCAATGTGCAAATTAAACTGACGGACATGTGAATGGACCCTCATAGTAAAATTATTAAAGGTTACGTTTTATCTTCATGTATATTCTAATGGATTGCCTTCCTTGTACAATGTTATAATATACTTTCTATGTTAGAAAGTATATTATAGTGCATTTGTATTGTGCGTCAGTTGTGTGCGGTTCTGCTGCGATACTGCAGGTATATAGAGAGACAAGCGTTATTAAAACAAATAATTTCTACTGGTGTGATATACCAGTCCCCCCCAAAAAAAAACTGATTGAAGCGAGGCGTTATATATCAATATACTTTCTTTATAGTGCATTTGGGTACTGTATAGTGAATTTGTGCATGCGCGTACGCGAAAATTATATTGCCAATATTTTGCATTAAAAAAAAGGAATGGAGATAGCAAATTTGCATATTACATCTGGTATGTCACTGTCCATGTTGTGGGACTATTTGTGCACTTCTAGTAATTATTTCTTGGCTGTAAATATAAGCTGAAGGTTTTTCAGGTTCACCTGCCTTTAAAATGAATGGGACTCGCCGCGAAGTTGCGGTTCGCGAACATTTGATCGCGTTTGCGAACAGTCCCGGCAGATGTCCGTCCATCACTAATGGGTTTTATTGCTTAAAAGTAGTAAAATGTAAAAAAAAAAACTATTGGGGTCATTTATCAAATAGGTGTAAAGTAGCGCTGGCTTAGTTGCCCATAGCAACCAATCACATTCTACTTTTCATTTTTGACAGCTCCATTAGAAAATAAAATATGAAATATGATTGGTTGCTATGGGCAACTAAGCCATTTCTAAGTTACACCAGTTTGATAAATGACCCCATATATGTATTTAGTATTTCAGTAATCGTACTGATCCAGAGAATAAAGTTTTATTATATATATATATTATTATATACCAAAAAATGAATGCCACAAAATTTACAATGTACAAAATCATTGGTAGTATTGCAGTTTTTTTTACCTATTCCCCTCCCAGAAAGAGTTAATAAGTTAATCAGTCAGTTATGTGTTCCTCACATGCACTTGTTTATCGGTATGTCAAGAAGACAAATTGGAATAACCAAGCAGAAAGTAAAATCAGAACATATCTCAGTTGTTTCCTTGCATTTGGTTGATCCGTTTTCTGTCTTGTTTGCTCCCATTGCGTTTCAGCATATTTCTCTTTACAGCATATGCCATCTGCATTTTATTTCAAGCCGTGGACAGTTGCTGGCTGAATGACTACTGCAAGATACATTGCATGTGTGCCCAAATAAGAAATGTCTCTGAGGGTTTACAATCAAGTATATGAGGTAGAGCTTGATCACAGTTCAAGATCTTGACAGTACTTGCTTTTCATTCTCTTGTTTGGGACCTTGGGTAATATGCGCATATTGTTAATGTTACCCGTGTTTGTAGTGGTAGTGCAGACTAGTGCCACGATGCAGCCGACAGCGTCTGTTTTAACAGAGGAGAGACACGACATGTGGCTCAGTTGATGTCCAACTTTAATATCAGTATCTTGTAATAATATACAGAAGAGAAAATAGGCAACCCTATAGGTTAACATAACAACAATTATATTCCATCTATAGTTATAACACTAACCTGTTTTAACAGAGGAGAGACACGACATGTGGCTCAGTTGATGTCCAACTTTAATATGAGCACCAGGCCCTAACTCTCCTCAACCAGTGTAATCATGTTAGAGCTCCCTCTAGTGACAGCCTTATGTTTTTGTGCTGTTGGGAAGTCTGAATTTAACCCTGTCACACACTCCCCCTGTTTTTTTAATAAGTGTCTCCTGACATTTATGCATGGAAGCAACCATAGTTCAGATCATCGCAATCGGCATATGTTGCTGGCAAAAAGTATGAACATGAGGGTATATAGATGGGCCCCTCTACCTCTGGGAAATCACAGTGCTGTTCGATCACATCTGCATGAACATTCCATTTTTGGAAAGATGGTTTTCCCAGGGTCTCATATGTGAATATCTTCTTCGGTATTCTTGTTCTCTGAGAATAGTCTGATTGTCGTGGAGGACTGTCATGTCTCTGTTCTTCAGGATCATTTGGTATAACTGCATCCTTGTCACACCATGAATCTACTTGTTGTGAGGATGGTGCTACAGACCCTTCTGTAAAGTCTATGGGCAAGTCTTGGACTTCCTCATCTAATGAGCGATGGCTTTTCAGTTGTTCTTCTGCAAGTTCTACAGGCAGGTCTTGAACATTTTCCTCACGCATACTGTGATTTTCCCGCTGTTGTTGTGAGGCATTGAGATCCCTAGGATGAAATTCTTCAGCCTCAGCTCGTAGTTGAGGAGTGATACCTTGCTCACTGTATTGAAACAGTTCAGGACAGTAGTAATACCCTTCATCTGAAGAATCTGAGTCTGTGCTTTCTGCATTGCTGTTAACTTCAGGTCTAGCTACTGGTCTGGTGTGAATCCTCTTCCCTGTTTTTCTTGGTGTGTTTTCCAGAGGTAAATCTCTGACAGGAAGCAACAAATTGCGATGAATCACTCTTGTTGGTTTATTGCCTTTTTCTGATTCAACTTTATAAATATGTTCTGGCCCTATCTGTTCAACCACCCTGTATACATCTTTTTCCCAGTAAGTGCGGAGTTTCCCTGGCCCTCCCCGCTCTGACAAATTCCTTACAAGAACACGGTCACCAGACTGAAGAGCGACTCCTTTGACATGCCTGTCATAGTACTTTTTCCCCTTTTGAGATGACTTTTGGCTGGTCTCAGATGCAATTCTATACGCTTCCTTCATTTTCAAAGCCCATTTCTCAGCATAGTCTTGAGGTGAAGCTGCTCCGCTTCCATTATCCAGGTCAAATATCAGATCTATTGGTAGACGAGGTGTCCTACCATATAGCAGGTAGTGAGGGGCGTAGCCAGTTGCCTCATGCCTGGTACAGTTATATGCATGGACTATGTGCGGAAGATACTCTTTCCACTGAGTTTTCTTTTCTTCTTCTAACGTCCGAAGCATTTGCAAAAGTGTTCTGTTCAGTCTCTCAACTGGGTTGCCTTGTGGGTGGTACGGTGTAGTCCTAGAATGGGCTATTCCTGACAACTGTCTCAACCTTCTAAAAAGGTGGTTCTCAAATTCCTTGCCTTGATCGTGATGTAATTTTTCAGGATATCCAAATACAGGGATGAAATTGTCAAAAATCTTCTCTGCAGCTGTTTTTCCCGCTTTGTTGCGAGTAGCATATGCCTGGGCAAAACGGGTGAAATGGTCCATGACTACCAGTATGTATTCATAGCCACCTCTGCTCTTCTCCAGGTGAAGGAAATCTACTGAGACAAGTTCAAAGGGAGCACTTGTTTTAATAGCACCCATAGGTGCCCGGTCTGGTACTGTTGGATGCTTCTGTTTGAGACAGCTACATCTTTTAGTGACATAATCTGTTATCTCTTTCTGCATGAAAGGCCAGTAAAATCTTTCTCTTGCAAGCTGCATCACTTTATCTGCTCCACAGTGGCCCATGTCATTGTGTAAGTATTTCAACACTATTGGGGTTAGTTTCTCTGGAACCACTATTTTGTTCTGCCGTAGTAAAATGTCATCTTTCACACTCAGTTTGCCCCAATCATGTATGAGTTGTTTCCCTCTCCTTCCCAGGTCCGTTTTGTCTTCCCTTGAGGGTACGTCCTTCTTCAGTTTCAGATCCATCACCACTCGAATATCTTTGTCTTCTGCCAGAGCAGTTTTGAGCTTATCCTTTGTAATAATTTCCTGAGGATCAATAGCTCGAAATTTTTCTTCAACTTCTGGTTCTAGGGCTAGTGACATGGCCCAAAGATCTGCTTCATCAACCCTTGCATTGCTTCCTTTCCATATAGCAGAGATAGTCTGTGATGGAATCACCTTTGTAAATTCATCTTCATCTTCGGCCGTATTCAATGGCATCCTTGACAGAGTATCAGCATCTGCATTTTTCTTCCCTGGTCGATATTTAATATCAAAACAGAAATCAGCTAACTCCCCTACCCATCGGTGTCCCACGCTATTTAGTCTTGCTGAGCTGAGGACATAGGTCAGGGGGTTATTGTCGGTAAAAACAGTGAAAGTCGAAGCATAGTACAGATAGTCCCGGAACTTATCACAAATGGCCCACTTCAAGGCTAAGAATTCCAGTTTACCTGAGTGCAGGTGATAATTTTTCTCGGTGGGTGTCAGTGTCCGTGAACCAAACCCAATAATACGTAGTTTATTCTCCTGATGTTGGTACAGCACTGCACCCAACCCATCCTGTGATGCGTCAGTATGCAAAATAAATGGCAGGTTAAAGTCCGGATAAGCAAGAATTGGGGGTTTGGTTAGCAACGCAATTATCTTGTCAACGGTTTCCTGATGCTTTGTTGTCCATTGCACTGAGGTTCCTGAGGGTAACTGTTGTGTTCTTCCTGCCTTTACATGCAGCCTCTCCTTCGCTAAATTATTTCTACTTGTCTTCTTGGATTCTTTCTTTGTCTGCAGCAAGTCATATAGAGGTTTCGCAATTCGGGAGAAGTTTTGTATAAAGCAGCGGTAATAACTCAAGAACCCCAGTAGTTTTCTCACATCTCCCACTGTCCTTGGTGTTTTCTCTCTGACTGCTTGAATTGCTTCTGTATCTTTTGGGTCCAGTCGAATCCCATTGCCCGACACAAGTCTTCCTAGGAACCTCACTTCTTTTTTGAAAAGTTCACACTTATTTGGTCTCAACTTAATCCCATATGTACGCATTCTCTGAAAAATCTTTCTTAAACTTTCAATATGTTCTGGAAAAGTCTTAGAATAACACAGAACGTCATCAAGATAAGGTGAGCAACATTCATCTCTCAGACCTTCCAGGGTCTCTTCCATACACCTTTGGAATGCTGCTGGGGCATTCATCAAGCCAAAAGGGATCCTCACCCATTCATGTAGCCCCCATGGTGTACTGAATGCTGTCATGTGCCTTGATTCTTTGGAGATAAACCCTTGATGGTAAGCACTTCCCTGATCCAAAATAGAGAACCATGAGAATCCACTCAGATTATCTAAAAGATCTTGAGATCGTGGTAGGGGATGCCTATCAGGTACAGTCTTCTTATTTAATTCTCTGAAGTCAATGCACAGTCTCAAGCTGCCATCTTTTTTCCGTACACATACCACAGGTGAGGAGTAAGATGATTTTGACTTGCATATCCACCCCCTCTTCATTAGCTTCTGTATATAATCTTTTACTTCCTGATATAAGGGTTTTGGTATGGAATTGTAGGACTTCTGCACTGGTATCTTGTCTGTTAAATTGATCTGCAGATTCAGATTAGGAATACACCCAATGTCTTCCTCCTCTTTTGCAAAAATGTCAGCCTCCTCCCACAACATCTGCCTAGCAAGTGTCTGCTCCTCTTCAGTGAGATGCTGTAGATCTACTGGCGGATTCCATTTCTCGCCTTGTAAGCTTTGGGCATTTGCTTGCATCATGGATATTGTATTCCTATTTTTTTTTTGTGTCGTTTGTTTTGCAGGTTTAATCTCATCCACAGGGATCTCTTCCATAATTGGGTAGATCATGCCTAACACAGTCCTTGGTTGAATGTATACAGTATGTTTAGTGGTGTTCTGAACGGGAATCTTTATCTGTTTTGTTCGTCCCCTGTGTATCTTCACAAGTGTAGGGAATGCTTCCAGACCCTCAAGACATTGACTGGGCAATAGTGGCTCAAACAGCACTGTTTCCTCGCCAGGCCAGGGACCAACATTACACCGAATCTCACATGATTTCCCTTTCAGGACCCTAATGCTTTGACTACCTGTATATATGCTACGTACCAACTCGTTATCTTTACTCATGGGTGACAATACAAGACCCACCAAAGCATTTGCTTTACATTTTCTTACATGTAATGCCTCACTTAATAGTATGGTGACACTACTTTGATCAGAGTTACCACTGTCAGCATTTTCTTTAATCAATTCTTCAATTGCATTGAACCCTATAATTGGGGTAAAGGGGCAATGTTGGCTAACTAACATGGGTACAACCATAGTTACCTTTTCTCTATTATTCTCAATTTTTAGTTCAAGCTCAACCCATCCATCATAAGGAATAACAGACCCATTTGCCGCTTTAATTGTTAAGCATTCGTTTTCTCCTAACAATTTCCCAATAGGCTGCACTGTAGCGTGCTGCTGGTATTGTTTTATCCAGCTTGCAGCCACAATACTGATTTGGGACCCTGTGTCAACAAGTGCTTTTGTGGACACACCTCCCAAACTGCAAGTAAGCAAGCATTTATCCCCTATCAGCCTGGCTACTTTCCTCCTGTCCCCACTCTTTGGTTGGAGGGGCATTTCACTAAGTTTTGTGACTGTCTGGGACTTGTCTTGAGAACTGATCACTGGTTGTCCCTCACCTGTGACCATTCCTCGTTTCCCGAGAACCTTTTCTGTTTCATGCAGCCACGTGCACTGTGACCTTCCTGACCACATTTAAAACAATGCCAACATTTTTCTCTCCCCTCATGCACACATTGCTTACATTTAGGCACAGTCTTGGGTTTAACACTGTCCTTCACTACCTTCACCGGCCCATGTTCATTCTTCTGTATTGCCCCTGCCTGTAGCAGCAATTGTACATTCTTTGTGAGAGCAGCAACTTGTGTTGTCAGCTCTCCCAGAGAGGGTTGGTTGTCACCAGCCTGGTGTCTGGATTCTCCTCCATCCTGTGTCTGGATGACATTGGCAGTAGTCAGCCTGGATCTGCCACTCAATCTGGCTTGCCTCTCTGCTTCTATTCTGGCTAGCTTGGTAACTATTTCTAGCAGCACATCATCACTTGTAGATAAGTCAGAAATATATAGCTTAATCTCTCTTCTAATCTCACTATATTTCTCACTTAACCCCTGATATAACGTGTGAAGAAACACTCCTTGTACCAAATTCTTGTCATAAGTAATTGCAGCACCAACTTGTTGGGAAGACCACAAAACTTTCTGTTTTAGCCCCATAATTCTATACACAAACTGCTGCGGAGTCTCTTTATCATGCTGTTTAGCGTTCATCAGTTCCTGAAACAAGTCAGTGCTGCTCCTGTCCTGAAGATGTGAGCGCAGGAACCTCTTCAGCTCTGCTACAGAAAGATCCTCCTTGTTTACCAGCATCTCCTTAAAAGTTCCTGGTTTCACAGTTTTCAGCACAGTTCTGATGATTTCTGACTCTGAGTATCTTTCTTGTATACCTTCATCAATCTGTCTACATACACTGCTATATGTCAGTTCAGAGTCCCAGTCTGAAATTTGCCCACCATGAATTTTAAACTCCTTTCTTGGCAGGTAAGCTGCTAAGTCCTTTAATGTAAACCCACTTTCTGCCATTTGCCCTGTCCTGTCCATTGTGTGAATTGTGCTGTGCTCTCTGTTCACACTTCCATGTGGAGTGGCAGAGTGTCTTTCTCCTAGCAAGGACTCAGCCAGTTCTTTTATCTGAAGCAGGTATGCCTTGCCACTGTCCTCCATGCTGTACACCGCTTCTCCCTGTAAATGTCCCAGGATGTACTCACAGATCTCCTGCTCACTTGAACCTGTAGCTTGGGGAACTTCTTTTCCAGCATCTCCCTGAATCTGTACAGCAAGTGAGTGCAACTGATCCTCAGACAATGTGTGCAGCAGCTTCTGGATCTGCCACTGCAGCTTCTTCACTGATGCTGCGTCCACCATCTTAGATCCTGTATAGCTTGCTTGAAGCCTCCTCTCTCCCTTTACTGTAATGGCAGCCTTCTCACTCTGTGACTGTCTTGCACGATAATTACATATCCTGGACGAGCCCCCAAATGTTACCCGTGTTTGTAGTGGTAGTGCAGACTAGTGCCACGATGCAGCCGACAGCGTCTGTTTTAACAGAGGAGAGACACGACATGTGGCTCAGTTGATGTCCAACTTTAATATCAGTATCTTGTAATAATATACAGAAGAGAAAATAGGCAACCCTATAGGTTAACATAACAACAATTATATTCCATCTATAGTTATAACACTAACCTGTTTTAACAGAGGAGAGACACGACATGTGGCTCAGTTGATGTCCAACTTTAATATGAGCACCAGGCCCTAACTCTCCTCAACCAGTGTAATCATGTTAGAGCTCCCTCTAGTGACAGCCTTATGTTTTTGTGCTGTTGGGAAGTCTGAATTTAACCCTGTCACATTAAGAATCAGAACCGTAACCAATCAGGTTGTTAATGTCTTGCCTTGAGCATCTCTCCTTTTGCTAATGCCTAGTGAACCTTACTTTATTACCAGTGTGTTGTAGAGCTCTTCTTTTAAACCTCCTTTTTGCTGAACTGAACGCTGAGCTGTATTTAGAGTTCATAGTACCTTTGGCCTTAGTTGACAGCAATGAATGAACTGACTTATCCTAAGCATTGCCACACTGATGTCATAATTGTCACAGCTAAAGACAATCTGTCATGAAGACAGATCTTTTTAAATTAAGGCACTAGCTTCCTCTGATTGTCCATGCATGTACAGCATGACACTCCCAATCAGTGAAGCATAGGAGACCATATGCAATACGACTTTTGCCAAAATAGTTCTCAAATATTATTATTTTATTTTTACATCCATATTCTTGAAATATGAACAATAGAGGTTAAGGATAGAATTCAAGAAAACTGAAAAAGTATGATGCAAGAGGAGTAAATGTATAAACAAAACAGGCGGTGTCTAGGGTTAGCCACAAAATTACATCCCCAGGTAATGAAAATCAAAAATTGTAAAGCAAGTTTTCTGGCAAGCAAAGTGTACAGTTTTATTGTGGCAAGTGCGTTTTACGAAAACATGTGTGACCTTTGCATCTCTTCATTCCTTATGTCGCCTGACACATTTACATTGCTCCAGAAAACTGATGTAAATTATAACTGAAATCTACATCTACATTTCCGTTTCTGGTGTAGCACAAAGATGTAATGAGTGCACCTCTTAATAGATTTGCCATATATTACTCCGGGTGATGTTTACCAAGACTGGTGTAAAAACACCAGTCTTTGGTAAATGACTTCACTATTAGTGTTGATCGAGCACCAAAGTGCTTGGGTGCTCTGGCTGAACACATTGGGATGCTCGGGGGCTCAATAGAGCATCTGAGTATAATGGAAGTCAATGGGAGAACCCGAGTATTAAACCAGGCACCCCCTGCTCTGAAGAGGGGAGGGTGCCTGGTTCATAGGAAAAGGTCAGAAACTGATGGAAACACCACCAAAATGGTTTGGGAACAGCATAGGGAGGATGTCTGGATGCATCTTGGACTCTCAGGTCGCTTCTGGGAACAACGTTGTCCAAGTAGTATGACACTTTTACAGACTGACAATAATACGCACAAAACCGAAAATAAAATAGATTTTAGAGGAAAATTTGTTAGGAAACATTCTTTCCTGTATATTTACTTGTTTATAACGTGCAAGTGCTGCCAAAAATTACAAGGAAAAGTCACTCCTATACAACCTGTATATCACATAAAGGAGGAACTCATTCACATTGTGGTACAATTGTTCATGTACTGGGACTCCTACACTCATAAAGCCTATGCACTAAGCGAAAGGGCTGCCAAAAATTACAAGGAACCGTCACTCCAATACACCCTTTGTTACACATAAAGGAGGGCATCATACACAGCCTTGAAAAATTATGACTGATGGCCTGCTGGTGACCCTCAAAAACATTTGGAGCAAGGGCATGCTGATCTGACCATCTAAAACATTAGGGGCGAGGGCCGGCTGCCGCATTGGTTACTCTAGATAGCCTCTGGGTGATTGCACGCCCCCGTGACAGCGACAATCCATTCGGATGTCTGCTCTATCAACTTTCAATGTTCTTTTCTGCGCCTTCCATGGTGATCACGGGTAATGGGCAATCAGGGTTTGATGACGGAGAGGGAGCCTGATAAAGGGCTACCACATCCAAGTGAGCTCAATGGCTGAAATCTGATTGACTGTTGTTGCCTTGCCACTTTTTTTTTTCCTACTTCCTAATTGTGAACCACCCAGAGTGGGTGGGTCAAGTTATTAAAGCACAAACATCCAAGGAAGGCAGCAGGCAAGTGGCCATTACCCACTCCTGACTCGGGGAGGTAGTAATGATGAATATCAATACAGCACTCCTAAGCGGCTCTGTTATTGGAATGAGTACACTTTCCATTAACAAGGATCTATTGGAGGGCAAGTCTGGTGCCAGCAGCCAACTTACTCCCGGCCTCCACAACGTTCGCCCAGTGTGCCATCATGGTGAGGATTGTGTTGACCAGACTCTTGGCTACTGAAACTGGATTTGTAGGTGAGGGCCTTCTGCTGCTTTGTTGACTTTAGATAACTTCTAGGCAATTGCAGTCCCTGTGACGACGACAATCCATTCGGATGTCTGCCCTATCAACTTTGGAGCAATTTTTCAACAAGGACCTTCTGATATAGCACCGTTTTGCTTGTCCTCTCCACCAGAGGAATGAGAGACGAGAAGTTCACTTTGTAGCGGGGGTTGAGAAGGGTGAACAACCAGTAATTCGTGTTGTCTAAAATGCGTATAACGCGCGGGTCATGGGAAAGGCAGTCTAAAATGAAGTCAGCCATGTGTGCTAGAGTACCAACAGGCGAGACTTTGCTGTCATCATCAGAAGGTGATCTGACCCTGTAAAAGATTGTAGGTGAGGGTCTTCAGTTGAGCTGACACTGTAAAACATTATTTGCGAGGGCCTGCAGTTGAGATGACCCTGTAAAAGATTGGAGGTAAGGGCCTGTAGTTGAGCTGACCCTGTAAAACATTATATGCGAGGGCCTGCAGGTGAGCAGACACCGCAAAACATTATATGCGAGGGCCTGCAGGTTAGCTGACTGTTGAAGGGGATATTAATTATTGATATTTATGCCAATCTCAATAATTAATATTCATAAATAGGCGTAAATCGTCTTATGATAACTCCGCCTATTTATGCCTTAATGAACAACAATTCTCTACTGATTGCCTTACGTTAATCACTAATCTAGCTGCATGCGCCTTACTAACTACCGCTAGTAACTACACATTACACAATAGGTATAAACAACACAGTGTTTATTAATCCTTACAGAATATAACATACGTAATACACTAAACATACAGTACCAACAATATACTACATCTATTGTGACGACTCCTTACTAATACAAAGGAATATATATGTTTATAACTATATATATCTATATCAAGGGGATAGATATATATTGTTATAACAGCGCATAACAATAAGTACACACACTAATACAATACACTAATACGGTTCTAACTACACTAACACAGTCCCAAATCCTCCCCAAAATCTATCTATAATTAATGGCAATACACATTCATACACTTTACCAGCAGCCCACCCAATCCTGACAATACGCTATCCCTACGGGGAATAACCAGGGGTTATTACGGACACTGTACTACTGGGGTAAGCAGGACAGCCGTGACGGGGATAGAGACACCGGGGAACAGGGGATATGAGGGAACACAGGGAATATAAGGGGACTCGGGACAGGGGAAGGTAAGGGTAACCAGGGGTACAGGGGGTGAGGGTATACAACAGGGGAAGGTAATTTGGGATCTAGTATGGGGGGAAGTAAGGGTACCAACAGGCGAGACTTTGCTGTCATCATCAGAAGGTGATCTGACCCTGTAAAAGATTGTAGGTGAGGGTCTTCAGTTGAGCTGACACTGTAAAACATTATTTGCGAGGGCCTGCAGTTGAGATGACCCTGTAAAAGATTGGAGGTGAGGGCCTGTAGAGACACCGGGGAACAGGGGATATGAGGGAACACAGGGAATATAAGGGGACTCGGGACAGGGGAAGGTAAGGGTAACCAGGGGTACAGGGGGTGAGGGTATACAACAGGGGAAGGTAATTTGGGATCTAGTATGGGGGGGAAGTAAGGGTATTGTATGGGGGGGAATAAGGATTATTGCATGGGGGGAATAAGGGTTATTGAATTTGTATGGGGGAAATAAGGGGTTAATAGCAGGGGTAAATGATAATTGGTATATAGGGGTTGGTAGGGGGGTGATTTAGGGTTAATAATAATATCGTTGGTGGTATAGGGGTAGATATGGGGGTGATATAGGGTTTGTTGGTGGTATAGGGGTAGATAGGGATACTTATTGTCCTTTGCTCATTGTCCAGGGGGGCTCGTTTGTCCAGGGATGATCCTCTCCAGCTGGGGCTCTGGTGCCGAACTGCCTCAGCGTAGCACCGCTGGACTATTTAAGTTCGGCGGCGCTCGCTCCCGAGGCAGCCCGTCCCGCTGCCGCCAGCGAGAACACATATGACATCACCGTGCCGGCCCGCGCATCCCAGAACGCGCTTCCAGGCGGAGGGTTTCTTTGATCCTCCGCCTGTGGCGCCTCTGCATACCTTGCGGTGCGATAATTATCGCGCCGGAGGTATGCAGATAACAGAGGGAGAGACGTTTGTTTCCCTCTCTCTGTTATGTTAACTATCCCCAACAGCTGGGAATAGTTAACACCAAAAGGCATCGGATCTATATTGAGGTGGGGGGGGGCATCCGGACAGGGGGCATCTCATCTGTATAATACATGTGTATAGATGCTTGAGGCACATCCATACACATATATATATACACACACATCGATTTGTGGAGGGAGTAACATACCCATATATATATATATATATATATATATATATATACATACATACATTTATGGATGCTTGCGGCACATCCATAAATATATATACACATATATATATATATATATATATATATATATACACACATATAAATATACACTATAGACATGAAGCCCACTCCCATACTGTACCCTATACATAGAGATGTATGCTGCCAAGGGGGCATACATACATCTCCATGTATATACACACACATGTCCCACCTGGACGGGCCCATAGAAAAGGGCCAATACACATGTATATATGTCAGGGCATATACACATATGTATTTCGACACAACGCTTCCCTCAACAATCCCCCTGTTGTCGGGAATACAACAAGAACGTTTTGGGGGAAGGGTTGGGATGCATTTGCCTCCTCAAATCGTACCCTTGGTGACAGTTCAGGGAGGACTAAAGTAATCTGACTCTTAGGTACCTAGACATCACCCATCGTGACCAACATCTCCGTCCTGCCTCTCATCAAAACATCTCCATCCACCGAATACACCGTCTTCTTCTCCTCAGATAACTTTCTTGGCATCTTATCTTACGATCTTCAGGTATCAGCCACTCCCAACGTAGTCTATTCCTGACTCTGAAATGGCTTCACCCTCGCAGTCTTTAGATCCCTCCACTCAGCGACCGTGTACTGTCCTTTCTTTCTCTTTGCCAGTGTTGCTCTCCTGGCATCAGTCACCCCCAATGTCAGTGCCAGTCACTCCCAATGATTCCGGAATGATTTTACCCTTATGTAGCACCTCCTTCTGGGGTACGGACGGCCGTAGGTTGACCTTTCAACACAAGTACGACTTATCTTGATTGAAGACTCAGTTGTTGGAGAGGTTCTCCCATGGACAGATACGTAGATATTTACAAGGCAGGACAGAATTTCTTGGTAAGAGGTGATGTCATAGTACCTAAATCCTAACTGCGGGAAGGAACCCCGCACTACCACCATTCAGTCCAACCCTTACAAAAAGGTCACCATTGTTGATGTAAAAGTGGCAAATACTTTAGTAAATGAGGGGCCTGACCCTAGGGAATCTATTCTTCCCCACTCACACAAACATGTCACATCCCTCCCAATACAGCCCAATTCAATTCAATGTGTACCCATAGAGACTCATGCAACCTGGCCATACTCTCTATACCTCCTAAGACACCGGTGGTTAACAGACCCTCGTGTCATTGGGGAAATGACTATAGGATGCAAGGGTACGTCCAGCCATATTGTAGTATGGCTGTCGCACGCTTGCACCTAGAGTGTCCATGGGTACACGGGGAACTCACATGCAAATAATTAATATAACTCTATACACAGTATGATGAGGTCTCCGGGTGGCTTATGATTATACCACGAACCCTCCTACGAAAATATAATACGTGATATACATACACGCAATGCTATGAGGTCCCAGGATGGCTTTGGATGTTCATCCTGAACCCTCATAGGAAAACCTACTACAACACAATATTTATTTCCACACACACAATACTATGAGGTCACAGGATGGCTTTTGGATTTTCAATACTATGAGGTCACAGGATGGCTTATGTCAATGTGATCTATGGCTTTAGGACTTTGTTGGAGCTAAGTCCTGAGCCTCCTATGATTAACTTTGTGAAGTTCTGTCTGGTTCTGGTTTAGCTGGTCCGCAAGTCTCTTGACCCTCCTTTAGATTAGACACAGTCCCGTGTACATGACGATTACCAGAACCAGAAGAACTATCACCGGATGTATTAATAGGTTGAAGAAGGATGTTGCCTTTGGACTGTAGCCGAACAGACTTTCCCACCAGGAGATCTTGGAGTCTTTGTCCAAAGCGGTAGTGATTGCCGTTATTTTATTCTTGTCGTGTGTCAGTTGGATGGTGGCCTGTTCCTCTGTTTCGCGAAGATTCTTAAGTATTTCGTCTTCTTGGCTGAAGTCTAGCAGGAGATGTTTGAGTTCTATCCCAAAGCCAAGAGGGATCTTCTGGAGTCTCACGGGTACATCAGGACGGATGTTGAGTCTCTTCTCCGGGGTGATTGGTGTCCTTCCTTGTAGCTCTGCGACATCTAAACCTAGGACGGGAGTAAGGGTGCAATACGCTCCAGGGAGGAGTACTCCTCTCCCGGTGAAATTAGTCCCATAAATGGTATAAGGCATGTTTTGCCTTTGGTACCAGCACCAATACCCTTGTCCCAGGTATTTAGGGGAGAAGGGTATTGGGCTGGCCTTCATCTCACAGGACCCCTCGGTGCTCCAACATTGGTGTCTTAACACCTGATCCTGACTACCTTGACAGAGGATGGCATCTTCTTTCTTCCAACATCTCTCCGTGTCTAACAGATAAGAGTGGCCTCCCTCATAGGTTAGAACGCCTGAGGGGAGCTGTGGATGGAGCACCGTCTGGTTATTTATGACAATCCCTAGGTTAACTGCACTGTAACCCCGTCTGAGATGGCCAGATACAGGAGCCAATGACGAAGCAGTGCAAGTGAGATTCCTACAGCCATGCCACTGGACTACCCACCAGTTGGTGTGATTGGCTGCAAAAGGAGATATAAAAGGACTTACCCATTGGCGGAGGTTAAATGGGAAGTGGCCACTGTACAATGATGATACAATATGTTTAAGGTTGCCTGAGAGTTCACTCTGGACTTGCGTACACGTCAGAGCGAGCTGAGCTCTATCCTGTTCCTCCAAGAGACCCACAACTAACCTTCTAAACTCCTCTCGTAAAGCAGAAGATAGAGAGGTAGTGGCATCTATGTGTGAATGCTGCAAACCCTCTAAAACGTGGTTTACATCAAGCTGGGTCTCGAATCCTTCTCCGGCGTGTCGCGCAACATCCCCAAGTTTACCTCTCAGGACTTCCATATCCATAGTGTTAAGGGCGCCCACTCCCAATGCACCTCCGTCTAGTCCCATGGCTATCAGATCTCTTCTTCCCCTGTGATTCCTGTGTATGAGATCGTCCTTTCTTACCTCTTGCCCCGCCTCTATCCAACCTCTTATCATGTCAATTTGGTTTCTCACAAACTCCCCACATCTGTGATCCCACTGGTCGACTCGGAAGTCATCTATGGAAATTCTCCAAGTAAATAGGACAAATTTTGTCCCCGTGATGATCTTCCATGGGGATGACAGTTGAGGAACTATAGGATCTGCCAATTGATGGATAGGGGCATTGCAAGTCTAAATGCATTTTTACAGGTTTGGAGACCTGTTGCTTCTTAGGGGATCCTCACTACTGTTATGCAAACTTGCCCTCTACCTCTGAACGGATACCATTGGTCACTTTCTCCAACCTGTAGCACTAGTTTTCTTACGGGTTTGGATTTAGACGGATAGACTCATTGTGTAAATGTCCAGCACCCTTTATCTACTGCCTCGCAAAAAGGCCATCTAAACGAACCATCTATATTAATGTCAAAGTTAATATCCCTGCCACTGGGGTCTTTCCAATCGGAAGACACATACCTACCCCGGTATTCCTCATTCATAGGGGTACCGTCCATCCATACATCCACTGTAGGGGTATCCACCCCATTGCACACTAAATCCCAACTCCAGGTATTAGTGTCCAATGTTACCATCTGGGTATCTTGTTCCCAGTGGGCATAGGTGACAAAATAATATCCAGTCACCTCCTGAACACAATTGTCTCTCATGATGGTGATCATAAAAGATCGTATGGATGGAGATCCCTTTAACTGAGCATACCTGGGATCCTTGGCATCTGTCCGTACTTTTAAAATGGTGGCTCGGTAAAAGCCTTCCAGTTTTACCGGACCACTCTGGTCATTCCATAGAGCCTAGCTAGAGTTACTGCACTTTAACTTTAGCATCATTATACTGGTTCATATGTAATCTGTGGACACATGTCCCTGAACATAACTGGATTCCCTAGTGATAATCATCTTACCCTCAGCCCATCTTGGCTATCCCTCCTTATGAAGGTAGCTTTAAGGATATACCAGCCACTATACTCTGCACCCATGACATCTTCGGGACTCAGAACCCCCTCCTTGGTACACAACACTGTGGTAGTGTTGGCTTCCACTTGTTTGTAAGGATGTAAGTGAGGGTCCCTAGACACCGATCTTAAGGATCTCATAGGAGTAGGGTCAGAGTCCCGAAAATGTCTGAATTCTTTGAGGCAGAGGGCATGTAAATCATGTTGTATGGCAGACACATTCTCCACAGGGGTATAATGTTGAATTACACCTTGGGCAAAACTCTCCCTCTGGAAACCATACAGATACCACTGTCCTGGTGTAAAGGAAAAGTTCTCGTATGGTTTCAGGATTTTGCCCTCCAAACATTCCACCATTAAAAGGCCAGGTTTATTCATAGATATGTCAGCCATATCATTATTAACTCCCAGGCCCTCCCCCGAAGAGGTTGAGCCCGCCATCATCATGCTTACCACCAGTGCCACAAGTTGGGGATATGCCATGTTCAGGGGATTTCTATATCTTTTCAGGCTAGTCGTAACCTTGGTGGGTCACCCTCCCATGATCTGTTAATTCAATGTGAATGTAATTAGTTTCATGGATTCACCCTCGACCCACCAAAACCCCCCACCCGGTCACCCAACTCTGCAGGGGTTCATGTTATTGAGTTGGGGAGGCTCGGGTGGCCTTGGCCTGGTCAATATGGATCCATAAAACTCCCTGCCGCCTACGTGACTTTTTCTTGGTCGTCATCGGCCTTTGCACCTTTAGCATGATGTCACCCATTACTTCAGGGACCTGATAGGGTCCTTCCCAGTTTGCATCCCAGGGGCCGGCTCGACGGAAGATTTTCACCATCACCAGCTCTCCTACAGAGGGCATTGGCGTTTCCCCCTGTAGATACGGTCTGTGTAGCCGTATTGCTGCATTAGGCAATAACTCCTTCAGGTTTAGTTGTACCTGTTGGAGAAACAGGTCTCTGGCGATAGCGTTCTTCACTGGTTCTGACACTAGGGGTTCATTGGGTAGGCATAGGAGCATTTTGTGTCCGGTCATTAGTTTGAACGGGGTGATACCGGTACTGGTAGCCTCGGTAGCTCGGATTCCCATTAGCACGGCTGGCAGAGAGGTTACCCATGAGGAACCTTTCTCCAGTAGTGCTTTAGAAAGTCGTGTTTTTATGGTCCGGTTCATTCGCTCCATGATACCCGCAGACTGAGGGTGGTAAGGCACATGAAACCTTTGCTTTATGTCTAAAAGACCACAAAGCGCTTTCATTACCTTACCCGTGAAATGGGTCCCTCGGTCTGACTCTATCAATCTGGGGATACCCCATCGTGACAGAACCTGTCCCCAGAGAACACGGGCAGTGGTTGTAGCCGAATCATTAACCGTGGGGATGGCTTCTACCCATTTAGAGAAGACATCCACTACCACCAGTGCATAACGATAGTTACGACTTCCTGTTGGTAAAGGTCCTATAAAATCTATTTGTAGTGCGGACCATGGACCATCTGCAGGAGGAACTCGCTGCAACACCGGCTTCAGGGCTGACGCCCTTGGGTTAACCTGAGCACATACCAGGCACTGTTGTGTTACTTCCTCTACTGTGTTGGACATTCCCGGACAGTATAATTTGTCTCTCAGGAGAGACAAGAGTTTATCCTGGCCCAGGTGTCCAAACAGTTGGTGGTTCAATCTGGTTAGCTCTGCTTGCAGATGCTGTGGAACCACGGTGAGAGGAAGTTGCTGTGTACCGGTATCATAACACAGGATCCCTTGCTGTATTGACCAGGCATGCTGTGGAGATGTGAGGTGTGTCATTAGAAGAGGATCTTTTGCTTGTTCCTCCTCAAATGACACCGGGCCTTTACTCAGGTTGGTACGAACTGCAATCTGGCAGGCCGGTAGCGGCTCAGTGTCTGTTTCCTGAGGGATCCCAGATACTGCCGCTAGTTTGGCCAATTCATCCGCCTTGTTGTTACCTAGCGTCAAAGGCTCATCCCATTTCTGATGCGCAGGGATTTTTATGATGGCTGCTTCCGCCGTGTGTGCCATGCCCCATTCCCAAAGTCCTTTCAGGACCGACAAATGAGCCAGAGGTTTGTTTTGGCTATCCACAAATCCTCGTCTTTTCCATGTGTCCAGGTGCAGGCTGAGAGAACGAACTACATATGAACTGTCGCTATATATAGTTAGTTTCCCTGGGGGTTGAAGAAGCAAGGCTTCCTTGACTGCCTCCAGTTCCGCCCGCTGTGCCGACATGTAACCTGGTAACTTGACAAGATTGTGGGTACCTGTGGTCTCATCCAGCACAGCAAAATCTGTGACATAGGTCCCATCCATGAAAAATCGAGAGCCATCAACAAAGATGACTCTGTATTCTGGATGTTTATCGGTCCTGAAAATCTGTGGCGCATTGATATGCGCTGGTTGGCCACAGTCATGTTCGGTGCCAGTTAGGTTCAGTAACTGGGACAGAACATACTTGGCTTTACATAGAATGTGTCGGCAAATAAGAACCATTTGGCCCATCTAGTCTGCCCAATATATCTGAATCCTATGAATAGCCCCGGCCCTATCTTATATGAAGGATGGCCTTATGCCTATCCCATGCATGCTTAAACTCCTTCACTGTATTTGCAGCTACCACTTCTGCAGGAAGGCTATTCCATGCATCCACTACCCTCTCAGTAAAGTAATACTTCCTTATATTACTTTTAAACCTTTGCCCCTCTAATTTAAAACTGTGTCCTCTTGTGGTAGTTTTTCTTCTTTTAAATATGCTCTCCTCCTTTACCGAGTTGATTCCCTTTATGTATTTAAAAGTTTCTATCATATCCCCTCGGTCTCTTCTTTCTTCCAAGCTATACATATTAAGGTCTTTTAACCTTTCCTGGTAAGTTTTATCCTGCAATCCATGGACCAGTTTAGTAGCTCTTCTCTGAACTCTCTCTAGAGTATCTATATCCTTCTGGAGATATGGCCTCCAGTACTGCGCACAATACTCCAAGTGAGGTCTCACCAGTGTTCTGTACAGCGGCATAAGCACTTCACTCTTTCTACTGCTTATACCTCTCCCTATACATCCAAGCATTCTGCTTGCATTTCGTGCTGCTTTATTACATTGTCTTCCCACCTTTAAGTCTTCTGAAATAATTACTCCTAAATCCCTTTCCTCAGATACTGAGGTCAGGACTGTGTCGAATATTCTATATTCTGCCCTTGGGTTTTTACGCCCCAGGTGCATTATCTTGCACTTATCCACATTAAATTTCAGTTGCCAGAGTTCTGACCATTCTTCTAGTTTTCCTAAGTCCTTTTCCATTTGGCGTTTCCCTCCAGGAACATCAACCCTGTTACATATCTTTGTGTCATCAGCAAAAAGACAAACCTTACCATCGAGGCCTTTTGCAATATCACTTATGAAGATATTAAACAAAATTGGTCCCAGTACAGATCCCTGTGGAACCCCACTGGTAACATGACCTTGTTTTGAATGTTCTCCATTGACTACAACCCTCTGTTGCCTGTCACTCAGCCACTGCCTAATCCACTCAACAATATGGGAGTCCATGCTCAATGACTGCAGTTTATTGATAAGTCTTCTATGTGGGACAGTGTCAAAAGCCTTACTAAAATCTAGATATGCGATGTCTACTGCACCTCCACCGTCTATTATTTTAGTCACCCAGTCAAAAAAATCTATAAGATTTGTTTGACATGATCTCCCTGAAGTAAACCCATGCTGTTTTTCATCTTGCAATCCATGGGATTTTAGATGTTCCACAATCCTATCCTTTAATAGGGTTTCCATTAATTTGCCTACTATTGATGTCAGACTCACTGGTCTATAGTTGCTCGATTCCTCCCTACTACCTTTCTTGTGAATGGGCACGACATTTGCCAATTTCCAATCTTCCGGGATGACTCCTGTTACTAATGATTGGTTAAATAAATCTGTTAACGGTTTTGCCAGCTCACCACTAAGCTCTTTTAATAATTTTGGGTGTATCTCATCAGGCCCCTGTGATTTATTTGTCTTCACTTTAGACAGCAAACTTAGAACATCTTCCTCTGTAAAGACACATGCATCAAACGATTTATTAGTCATCCTTTCTAGTGGAGGTCCTTCTCCTTCTTTTTCTTTTGTAAAAACTGAACAGAAGTATTCATTAAGGCAGTCGGCTAGCCCTTTATTCTCTTCTACATACCTTCCGTCCTTTGTTTTTAATTTAGTTATTCCTTGTTTTAATTTCCTTTTTTCATTTATATATCTGAAGAATGTCTTATCCCCTTTTTTCATAGACTGAGCTAGTTTTTCTTCTGCCTGCGCTTTAGAAGTTCTTATAACTTGCTTGGCCTCTTTCTGCCTAATCTTGTAGATTTCCTTATCTTCATTGCTCTGGGTTTTTTTATAATTACAAAATGCTAGCTTTTTATTTTTAATGATTTGGGCCACTTCTGCCGAGTACCACAGTGGTCTCTTCCTTTTTTTGCTTTTACTGACAAGTCTAATTGAATTTTCTGTTGCCTTCAATAATGCACCTTTTAAGTAGTCCCATTTCTCCTGGACTCCATGTAATCCGTTCCAGTCTGATAAGGACTCATTTATGACTAATTTCATTTTTGAAAAGTCTGTTTTTCTAAAATCTAAAACTTTTGTTTTTGTGTGGTGGGACTCTTTCACAGTTCTTATATTAAACCACACTGACTGGTGATCACTAGATCCCAAGGTTTCGCCTACAATGACATCATATACCGAATCCCCATTTGTGAATATCAAATCCAAAATGGCCTCCCTCCGGGTTGGCTCCTCAACCATTTGTTGTAGGGATAACCCCAGTAGGGAATTTAGAATATCTGTACTCCTGGTAGAACTTGCTATTTTGGTTTTCCAGTTTATATCTGGAAGATTGAAATCTCCCATAATGATAACTTCTCCTTTCATTGTCATTTTAGCTATTTCTTCAACTAGTAGATCATCTAGTTCTTTAACTTGATCAGGTGGTCTATATATCACACCTACACGAGTTACTGCATGATTAGCAAACTGCAACGTAACCCAAACTGACTCTATGTTGGCCTCACCAACTTGTATTAGGTTAGATTTAATGCTATCTTTCACATACAGGGCCACTCCTCCTCCTTTCTTGCCTTCTCTGTCTCTTCTGTATAAAGAGTACCCTGGTATGGTTATGTCCCAGTCATTTCTTTCATTAAACCATGTCTCCGTAACAGCCACTAAATCTACATTCTCAGATGCCATTATTGACCCAAGTTCATTGATTTTTTTACCTAAACTGCGAGCATTTGTAGAGAGGACTCTGAGCTTATCATTTCTTAACCTCTGTGCATCTGACCTGTTCTGGCATTGTTTCGGGGGGCAATTGGACTCTTTTATTTTCACTCTTTTGCCCCCCCTTCCTAGTTTAAATACTCTTTCGCAAATTCTTGGAGTTGTTCACTAAGTACATTTGTTCCTTTGAGAGAAAGATGCAAACCATCTTTTTTGTACAGTTCCTTTCTGTTCCAAGTAGAGCTATTATGAGAAACAAAGCCAAATCCTTGCTCTTGACACCATTTACCAAGCCATATGTTAAACTCCTTTATGCGCCTCTGCCTATCATTCTGAACATTATGTACAGGCAGAACTTCAGAAAATGAAATGGTGGATGCAAAATCCTGTACGTCATTACCAAGTGTGATAAAAGATTTTTTCACCTCTGACACTTCATTGCAAGCCAGGTCATTTGTCCCTAGATGGACAAGAACATCCACGTCCCCTTCCTGCTTTGCTTGCTTAACAATATTAATAATACGTCTTCTATCTCTTCTAGCAGTAGCCCCAGGGAGACATCTCACAAAACCATTTTCTTTAAGCTCCACACTTCTTATGATTGAATCACCCAGCAACAGCTGCTTCCTTTGAGACTTCACTTTATCTTTTTTGTCCTTGGCTGCAGTCTTGCCTACATTAGTCATAGGAGTCGATGGTTTCTCACCCTCTACGCTTGAGTCCATAACCATGTTGTCCTTACATTCTGAGAGTGCTGCAAATGAATTTTGGAGAATCACCGACTGTGGGACATGTCTTCTATCCACCACTCCAAGTCTTCCAGAACCTACAGTAACCCATCTGCCATTTCTGGGGTTCCTCTGTGGCAGTGGCATTGCAGCAGTCCTAGCTGGAGTTTGTTTAACAGATAATTTAAATATCTCAGATTTTAAAAATGCAATTTCCTGCTGCAGTAAGGAGAACTGTCTACAGATCTGACAGCATCCGAATCTCCAAAGAGTGGAACATGAAATAAATGCACAACAATTCCTGCACTGAACCAAGTCTGCCATTTTAAAGAGGAGAAAAAAAAATGAAAAAAGAATAAAAATTTGTCAATTTAAATCAAACAAATCTTACCTTTTTTTGTATTGTTTCCACCTTCCAGCCTACCTCCTGACTATCTCCTGCAATATCTCTTCACTGTACTTAATGTAGTACTTGAAGGTAGAACTTGCAGCTAATGAATTGCAGCTTTGTGGTTCACCTGCAGACTCCGGCCACTGAGATCCATAATCCACCTCCCGATTCTCTGTTGGGAGACTCCAGGGAGTGTATCACGGAGCAGGAGGGAAAATGGAGAGTGTGGAGTCTGTAAAGTGAGGGGCCTGAAGCCTACAATATGCTCAGTGGTTTTGACGGCATAGTGTATGGCTGCCAGTTGTTTGGCACACTCATCGAACCCTCGTTCAACAGGCGAAAGTAACCTGGAGAAGTATCCCAGCGGTCTAGTGTCATACCCTATCTGCTGTAGGAGGACCGCTGATATAGACTCCGTCCCTGCATGCGCCTGTATGGCTATTTCCCCTTCAGAGTGGGGGGTGGCCAATACAGGTGCAGAGGAGAGGTCCCTTTTCAAAGTAGAAAAGGCCTCTTCCTGTGCATCAGACCAACCTTTGATTGAAGGGTCTTCTCCTCTGAGAAGTTAATAGAGGGGTTTTGCTTTGGCAGCGAAATCCTCTATGAACTCCCTCATGAAATTAGCAACTCCCAGGAATTTTCTCAAATCCTGTAGAGTGCCTGGCCTAGGTAACTTTATCATGGTTTCCACTCTGGCTGCCACGATTCCTTTGGCTCCAAAAGAAATTTGGACTCCAAGGAAGGTCACCTCTGTTTTGGCCAAATTTGCCTTGTGGGGACTCAGCTTGAGTCCTGACTTGGCCAGGAGTCCCAATTGCTCTTTTAACAGAACCAAGTGTTCTTCTATGGTTTCTGTGTGTAAGAGCAGGTCATCCACGTAGAAGGCATCCCGGCCGCGAAAATACACTCAGAACGGCCGCCAATGCCTGATGAAAATACGTGGGACTACTGTGGAATCCCTGGGGGAGTACACCGAACATGTACTGTTTGTCCCCTACTGTAAAGGCAAATTTGTACCTACAGTTTTCAGTGAGTTCAATTGAGAAGAACCCATTGGCAACATCTATGGTTGAGAATATGCAACTTTTGCCGCTTATTCTGGCCATGATGTCGGGAGTCTGTGCCACCACTGGAGCGGACATTGGGGTGTATTTGTTGAGGACCCAGAGGTCTATGGTGAGCATCCATGCATTGGTGTCCTTTTTCTTTACTGGCCAGAGGGCATTGTTGCATTTTGAATTGCCCTCTATGACCACCCCCCTAGTTTTCAATTCTTGGACGGTGTCCAAAATTGAATGGGTGGCTTCTGGCGGAAAGCGGTATTGGCGTTGAGGTGGAAGGTCGGGACCTTGTATGTCCACCTGAACTCCAATCAGTCTGCCACAATCGTTTTTTCCCTGGGCCCACAGATCGGGGTACTCATACACAATAGGCTCAAGATCTGGATTATGCGAGATTTCAGGCCATTTGTGTTCAAGTACTTCAGTAGAGTCATCTACTGTTGGCAATGGTGGTCCCAGAAACTGGCGTTGGATGACAAACACCTTGGATTGTCTGGGACCCTTCCATACAATACTATTTGACAGATCTAGGATCCACCCATTTTGTGTCATTACCTCGGTTCCAATAATGTTGTTAGAACCGGGGTAATACCACATGGGGATCCTAAGGGTCGTGTGAGTGGTAATCTGGACAATTACTTCTTCTATTCTGTGGGCCTTCACCCCCCCTTGTTGGTGATCAAATCCGATCACCACACACTGAGGGCTGTTGGGATGTAAATCATGTTTGACATTGGTAATGGAAATTTCTGCACCAGTGTCAAGCATGATTTTGGCGTCCTGATTTTTGATTTTGGCTTTTATGTGGGGTCTCCCTGAAGAATCCAGTAGGACATACTGGTGCCAGATCTTTAGGGATCCCTGATCTTCAATCAATTTCTACCAGACTCCCAGTAGGTACTTGTGAGGTACATACTGCCACTTGTGGGTTCTTGCTATGGACCCTTAGTGTGGATTCCAGGGATTCCACACTTCTTACCGAACGCGCTAGGTCATTCACAGCAGCCACACGTTTTGGTGTCTGGACCTGTGAATGTCCCAGATATTCCCCCACTGGTTTGGCATAATTAGGTTTCATCTTGAAACCGTTATTATTGCCCGTTCTCTCAGGATTTGTCCGGTTATTACGTGACCATTGTGGACAATTCCTCTTTATGTGCCCGTATTGTAAACATAGGAAGCATCGAATGCCTCCTATACTTTCCAATGGCGAATAGCTGAATTACCTTTTGTGTGCTGTACCCGTTCATCTTGAGATGTATCGTGTACAGGCGCACGCTCCGTCACTTTGACAGATTTCTTATTGAGCAGTGTATCCTGTCTGCACTGCTTAATAATCATAGCAGCATCCGTGAGGGATGGCTCCCTGGCTGTGCTCAACCGGATTGCAGTGTCAAGGTATGGGAATTTCTCCACAAACATACGTATCATACCCTGTGGAATTCCGATACCGTGATCCTTTGTAACCCTTCTATACATGGCTTCAAACCGACTACACATAGACAAAGGTTCGTCATGTATAGTGGGTTTGAACTTGGACAGGATATCTGGAGTGACGTCCCAATGGTCCAGTTTCATGAGTATGGAGAGATGTTCCTCCTTGTCATAAAACTGTCCATTCATGGGTTGCGTCCTCCCCGTTACCTCATACCTTTTGTTTAGGTGTGTAGGTAACCATAACTTGAATAACTCCATGCGATATTCGTGAGCCACTGAATACTTGTTACAGTGACCCTCGAAGATATCACATGAAGTAAACAGATCTACACAGGGATCATATTTTGGGATCTCCTTGCAAATCCGTAACAGGAAGTTTATCCTTTCCATACTGGAATGGTTAGGATAAAAATCTTCCTGTCTTTCCGGACGCGTTGGCGGATTGGAAGTGGTAAATGGCCAACCACTTTCCTCTCTCCAATCGTTGTCCTGTTCCTGGACTCGGTTGCTACCCCTATTCTCCCTGGGTGTTTGGGTGAAAGGTAGTGTCCGTTCCACCTGTCCCCTGGTGTCTACTGCGTCGGGTGTTTGATCAGACCTTGGCGCAGTCGCCGCTGTCTCCCCATGTGCCGTTCCCGAAACACAAACCTGTTTTGTGGGCAACATGCTGTTAGCACCAGGCCGTGACAGATTCGAGGTGACCTGCTGCAAATCCGCAATCCATATTGTTCCTGAACTGATTTATCTCAGTGCACAGTCTGAGCAGTTCCTTATCCATGTCAGAGTAGAAACTCTCCTTGTCCGAGAGTCTAGACTCTAACACTCAAATCTCCCTGCCCCTCTCGACCGTACACTGGGACTTCTCTTGTAGTTGTGTTTGTAATGTGTATAACTGTTTAATGTTATCAACACAACAATTGCAGTGAAAGTTTTCAGTGTTGGAAACTTCCTCTGCCTTTGTTGTGCTGTTAAGTGTTTCAAGATGTTCCGGCTTTCAAATGATATCCTCAAAGGTGTGAACCAATTTGGCTAACATTTGGAGACGTTTTTTGTTTTTTTTAAACATACTGCGATTAATACAGAGTTTATCATGAGCGTATGCCTGGTCCAATAAAGTGGACCATAGCAGCTCAGTGGATTTGTACATGGTGGGGATGATGGGGTTGTATGTGCTATGTTTGCTGAGGTGTTACAGTGTGGCGAAGTTCATACTTACTTTTTGACGAGAGGCCATCTTCATTGGTGTCGTTGTTCGTTGTACTATGTTGCTGCGTGGAGGAGGTCCTTTAATATTCGGAACGTCTTCTCCCGACCAGCTAGACGACTTTTGCTTCAATTATGATGGTTCTCTCTTCAGTTCAGCGTGTAAGGGAATCAGAAAATATTAATATACAAAAATCAGAAAAGATTTTAGATTTTATGCTGTAGAGTTTGCTCTGTGTCTAGTTCTGATTTGAGAAAAAACGCTCTACCTGTCCGAAACCTCAGGCTATGGACGCTCAGAATCCACTGACCGCGTCCTTCCCACCTGATATTTCATAGTGTAAGCGATTTCTCTTCCCAAAACCAAACAAAGATACAAACTCCCAGCAGTGGGCCTGGCTCGCCAACGTTGAAGGGGATATAATTTATTGATATTTATGCCAATCTCAATAATTAATATTCATAAATAGGCGTAAATCGTCTTATGATAACTCCGCCTATTTATGCCTTAATGAACAACAATTCTCTACTGATTGCCTTACGTTAATCACTAATCTAGCTGCATGCGTCTTACTAACTACCGCTAGTAACTACACATTACACAATAGGTATAAACAACACAGTGTTTATTAATCCTTATAGAATACAACATACGTAATACACTAATCATACAGTACCAACAATATACTACATCTATTGCGAAGACTCCTTACTAATACAAAGGAATATATATGTTTATAACTATATATATCTATATCAAGGGGATAGATATATATTGTTATAACAATAAGTACACACACTAATACAATACACTAATACGGTTCTAACTACACTAACACAGTCCCAAATCCTCCCCAAAATCTATCTATAATTAATGGCAATACACATTCATACACTTTACCAGCAGCCCACCCAATCCTGACAATACGCCATCCCTACGGGGAATAACCAGGGGTTATTACGGACACTGCTATATGTACTGCTGGGGTAAGCAGGACAGCCGTGACGGGGGTAGAGACACCGGGGAACAGGGGATATGAGGGAACACAGGGGATATAAGGGGACTCGGGACAGGGGAAGGTAAGGGTAACCAGGGGTACAGGGGGTGAGGGTATACAACAGGGGAAGGTAATTTGGGATCTAGTATGGGGGGAAGTAAGGGTACCAACAGGCGAGACTTTGCTGTCATCATCAGAAGGTGATCTGACCCTGTAAAAGATTGTAGGTGAGGGTCTTCAGTTGAGCTGACACTGTAAAACATTATTTGCGAGGGCCTGCAGTTGAGATGACCCTGTAAAAGATTGGAGGTGAGGGCCTGTAGAGACACCGGGGAACAGGGGATATGAGGGAACACAGGGAATATAAGGGGACTCGGGACAGGGGAAGGTAAGGGTAACCAGGGGTACAGGGGGTGAGGGTATACAACAGGGGAAGGTAATTTGGGATCTAGTATGGGGGGGATGTAAGGGTATTGTATGAGGGGGAATAAGGATTATTGCATGGGGAATAGGGGTTATTGAATTTGTATGGGGGAAATAAGGGGTTAATAGCAGGGGTAAATGATAATTGGTATATAGGAGTTGGTAGGGGGGTGATTTAGGGTTAATAATAATATTGTTGGTGGTATAGGGGTAGATATGGGGGTGATATAGGGTTCGTTGGTGGTACAGGGGTAGATAGGGATACTTATTGTCCTTTGCTCGTTGTCCAGGGGGGCTCGTTTGTCCAGGGAGGATCCTCTCCAGCTGGGGCTCTGGTGCCGAACTGCCTCAGCGTAGCGCCGCTGGACTATTTAGGTTCGGCAGCACTCGCTCCCGATGCAGCCCGTCCTGCGGCGCGCATGCGTGCCACCGGCCAGAACACGTTAGATCGGCGCGGTGATATGACGTCACCGCGCTGGCCCGCGCATCCCAGTACACGCTTCCAGGCGGAGGGTTTCTTTGATCCTCCGCCTGTGGCGCCTCTGCATACCTTGCGGCGCGATAATTATCGCTCCGGAGGTATGCAGATAACAGAGGGAGGGACGTTTGTTTCCCTCTCTCTGTTATGTTAACTATCCCCAGCAGCTGGGAATAGTTAACACCAAAAGGCATCAAATCTATATTGATCCTATGCCTTTTGAGGTCATCAGAGGCAGGACATAATTGTCCAACCATCTGGTGACCTTCCCATCTTCTGCAGGGATGCAGGAGGAGGGGGGTGCATCCGGACAGGGGGCATCTCATCTGTATAATACATGTGTATAGATGCTTGAGGCACATCCATACACATATATATACACACACACATCGATTTGTGGAGGGAGTCACATACCCCTATATATATATATATATATATATATATATATATACATTCATGGATGCTTGGGGCACATCCATAAATATATATATATATATATATATACACACACATATAAATATACACTATAGACATGAAGCCGACTCCCATACTGTACCCTATACATAGAGATGTATGCTGCCAAGGGGGCATACATGCATCTCCATGTATATACACACACACATGTCCCACCTGGACGGGCCCATAGAAAAGGGCCAATACACATGTATATATGTCAGGGCATATACACATATGTATTTCGACACAACGCTTCCCTCAACACTGACCCTATAAAACATTATATGTGAGGGCTCTGCGTGAACCATCAGCATCATGGCCACTTCCCCTTACTGCTCGCCTTGTGCATATTAAATGTTATATGCACGCTTGACACGCAAGATGTAGCACGGATGTCACAGTTCACAGCAAGCGCAAAATATGGAAAAAGTATGGAAAAGTATGGAAAAAGGAAAATGGATTTCAGTTATATTTTTCCAATCTCTGTCCCTGACACACAGAAGGTATTGGACGGATGTTACTAGTCACTGCAGACACCCTCTATATGAAAATGATTAAACATGATGGAAAATACATTAATTTTAACTTATATTTCTCCAAACTTTGGCCATGACACACTGAAGGTTTTGGATAGATGTCACTAGTCACTGCAGACACCCTCTATATGAAAATTATTAAAAATGATGGAAAAAATATACTATTTTCAGTTATATTTCTCCAATTTCTGGCCCTGGCACACAGAAGGTATTGGACAGATGTCTCTAGTCACTGCAGAGACCCTCTAAATGAAAATGATGGAAAAAAAATATATACATTTTAACTTCTATTTCTCCAATCTCTGGCCCTGACACACTGAAGGTTTTGGACAGATGTCACTAGTCACTGCTGACACCCTCTATATGAAAATTATTGAAAATGATGGAAAAAATATAGCATTTTTCAGTTATATTTCTCCAATCTCTGGCCCTGACACACAGAAGGTTTTGGACAGATGTCACTCGTCACTGCAGACACCCTCCATGAAAAGTATTGAAAATGATGGAAAATATATAGTATTTTTCAGTTACAGTATTTTTCACCCCAAAAGTGGGGGAAAAATTCCCCTATGTCTTATGGGGTGCATTCTGTAATTTTACATCACAGTCTGCAGTGTATCAGCTGGGAGGGAGGAGGGGCTGGAGTCCGAGAACTTGCGGTGGGGTCCGGTGCAGTCACTGTACTCTTACACTGGGCCCCGACACTCAAAGCAGTATTTCTAAACAGTAATCCGTAACCTCTTAATAACGTTAGCTAAAATTGTGCTCTCTCCTGTATCAGCACTTACTAACAAGCATCCGTAGCAGGCAGAGCGGCTGGCAGCATTACGTCACTCACTGTACCTGACCGAGTCCAGGTCTGATTTTCCGTGCTCCAATGGAAGGTGGCAGGTGAGAGCTGCAGTGATTTTCCTTTTACTTCATCATTAAGTATCCTGGACAGCGTGCACTCCCTGTACCGTTGCTACTATATCATAGATTTTACTTCCTTGATCCTGGGTGTGATATCAGAATGTCCGCAGCATTGCGATCCATGGAAGAATATGAAGATCGGCGGAAAAAAATTAACAACATTTTTAACACACCTGATAAGCCTGAGCTTGGCAAAATGGATCTCAAAATCAAAATGACATCACTGAAGAGACTTCTCACTAAAGAATTATATATATGGTGGGACATAACCTCTTTGAAAAGATACCTTGATAAAAATATGATACCTCAGAGTTTGCGCATAAAAAAGAAGCCCACCACTACATATTCCGATGTTTTTACTACACAGTGGTATGATATTTTAACGGAGTGTTCCTTTCAGTTAATGCGGTTAATTGTCACTTATGAGGAGGCCGCGCTGAAGGAAATTCATGATGAAAAAAATATATACTACAAGAAGGAGTTACATGCTATGAATTTGACCCTAATTTCATGAGTATCGATTTGAAACTGATGGAGAGCCTTAATGAATTGGAGAAGAGTCTTATGGACTTTAAACAAGGAAAATTCAATCAAGATCTTTTGGACTATAGTACCAACACAGTGTATACATGGTCCAACAGTAGATCGGGTACTCCCTGATCTATTTTGAAGAGGTTTAATCAATCTAGAAAAAAGCAAGACTCCAGGGTGTCTTTCAGCTCAATTGAAGCGGACTCACATGATTCGGTACCTGATTTTGTGGAAGATCCAGGGGCCTCCATGGGTCATGGTCCAGCAGTAAAGGAGAATATAAATCATAAGGTATTGGCAAAAAACGCAGGGTGGGGAGAAAGCACCACAAAAGACCGACGCTATCCTGCTCGCCGAAAATAGCAACTGAAGATATTCAGGTAATTAACCTTTCATCTAAAATTATTTAATCAGTACAGGAACAGGTTTTGTGCAAAGGTCTTACTTTTTCCCCGTCCTGCCATTTTGACCTTTTTCGTACTATTATAGATATTAACCGCCTGGCAAGAAACCTGACCCATAGAAAGCATTTCTCCTCCATCAATATACTGTACAACTCCCAGGATCAGGGGCGTACATAGAAATCATTGGGCCCCATAGCAAGAATTTAGATTGAGCCCCCATGCCCCTTCCTAGTCCCTCCCACTATACGCCCTGGCTCCTCTCACTCTCAACTTCTGGCGGTGTTCAGCATCTTTTGACAAGAATCTGGGGCATTACATGATGTAATACCACCCAACTTTCCTGCTGTCCAGCATTGCACATGCACAGAGACATGAGAAAAGTGTGAGGAAGTGAGTGCCCCCCTTCCCCCATCCTCTGTGTCATGCAGGACAGCTGGGAGACACTGACATTACTTGCTATCCTGCATAAGGCTGCTTTCACACCTGCGTTAGGTGTAGATCCACACCTATAATGCAAACACTTGTATCCGTTCAGATTTTTTATTTATTTTTGTTGATGATAATGCAAACGGATCTGTTTTGACTTAAACTCAAAGTCAATGGGAGGCGGATTTGTTTTTAATTGCACCATATTGTGTCAGTGAAAACGTTTGGCTCCGCATCGTCAGGCGGACATCAAAACGCTGCAAGCTGCGTTTTGGTGTCCACCTCCAGAGCGGAAAGGAGGCTGAACGGAGGCAAACTGATGCATTCTGAGCGGATCCTTATCCATTCAGAATGCATTGGGGCTAAACTGATCCGTTTTGGGCCGCTTATGAGAGCCCTGAAACGGATCTCACAAGTGGACCCAGAAACGCCAGTGTGAAAGTAGCCTTACACATGTGCAGAGACGTGAGTCTCTGGGAAAGCTGAGTGAACCCCTCCCCCCTGCCTTTCCATGTTCTTATTATGTAATAGCACCCAGCTTTTCTACTGTCCTGCATGGCACATGTGGAGAGACATGAGAAAGCTGAGTAACACAACTCCCACCTATCCTCATATCTTTCTTATGCCTCTGCCCTTGTGCCAAGCAGGACATCAGGAAAGCTGAGTCACATTACATAATGTAGTGACAACCAGCTTTCCTCCTGTTCAGAATGGCATATGTGCAGAGGGATAGCCTGGGAAAGCTGAGTGACCCCCCTTCCTCCACACACACACACACACGTATGCACTGTCCAGACTCCTCACCTACAAGTCGTCACTTACTTCATTACTGGTGGGGTTGTGGTAATACACAGGAATCAGGTGGGAGGCGTAGCTAGCAGACGGGAGATGGGAGACAGTTAGGAAGATAGAAGGCGGGGATTCTCCTCCACTGCGGGCCCCTCTTCCTCACAGGCCCCATAGCGGCTGCGTGGTCTTCCTATATGGTAGGTACACAAGTGCCTCCCACAGAGGACAGCTTGTCATTGTCTCTTGGCAGCCTGGCACACATGAGCGATTACATGCTGCAGTGTCTCCGCAACGACCGCCGAGTTGCCCACATTCTAACTTGCGCTGATTACTGGGTGGCCACGCTGCTGGATCCCCTTTACAAGGACAACGTACCATCCTTAATTCTGTCACTGGAGCGTGATCATAAGATGCGCGAGTACAAGCGCACGCTGGTAGACGCGCTGCTGGTGGCATTCCCACCTGACAGCAGGGGCACAGTGGAAGCACAAAGCGAAGGCAGAGGAAAAGGTTGCCAACACAGCTGGGGCACCGCCAGCACCTCAGAAGGCAGGGTTAGCATGGCCAAAATGTGGAAAAGCTTTGTCAGCATGCCCCAACCCCAACAACCAGTACCACCAACTGATATGGAGCATCTTAGCAGGAGGCAGCATTTCACCAACATGGTGGAGCAGTATGTGTGCACACACCTACACGTACTGAATGACGGGTCTGCCCCCTTCAACTTCTGGGTCTCCAAATTGGGCACATGGCCTGAGCTTGCCCTTTACGCCTTGGAGGTGCTGGCCTGCCCTTCAGCCAGTGTATTATCTGAACGTGTGTTTAGCATGGCAGGGGGCGTCATCACAGACAAGCACAGCCGCCTGTCCACAGCCAACCTGGACAAGCTCACATTCATTAAAATGAACCAGGCATCGATCCTACAGGACTTGTCCGTACCTTGTGCAGAATAGACATGTATACCAGCCTTAACCAGCCATTGTTATACTACAGCGCAATTGCTCATTCTTGTATTTTGATATTTACCACTCTTTTGGAATGTACCCTAATTAAAAAAATCTAATTTGAATTAAAACCAAAAACCAGTGTTGGCTACCTTGTCCTCCTCCACTGCCGCTTCCACCTGTACCGCTACGTCCATCATCTCTTCAACTTCCTACTCCATATGGATCTCCACCTTATACATCAAGATTTTTTTTATTTTTTTTTATTTTATGTCATCTAACTAATTTATCTATTACATTTTCTAGTGAAATGCACCAATTTTTGGCTGTGATATACCACTGCTATACCTAGTAGACAGGTAAAAAAAATTCACTAATTTGTCTGTTACATTGTCGGGTGACATTTACCAATTTTTGGCACTCATATATCCGGAAGACTGCTCAAACATTTGATTTTATTATATTCAAATACTGCAGGTCAAAAATTACTAAAAATCATACATCTAAAATCACAAGATACATAAATTGTATGTTGATTTTAGATATATGATTTTTAGTAATTTTTGACCTGCAGTATTTGAATATAATAAAATCAAATGTTTGATCAGTCTTCCGGATATATGAGTGCCATATCTTTCTTGACTATCTTTTTGTATTAACCTTTTGGTGTGTGGAGTTCACACTGAGATATTGAGCACCATTCCATCCTCATTGATTAGTAAAGCCACCCCATTCTGCCAATACATTTACCAATTTTTGGCTGTGATATACCCCTGCTCTACCTAGTATACAGGTAAACAAATTTCACTAATTTGCCTGTTACATTTTCGGGTGACATTCACCAATTCTTGGCTGTGATATACCCCTGCTCTACCTAGTAGATAGGTAAACAAATTTCACTAATTTGCCTGTTACATTTTCGGGTGACATTCACCAATTTTTGGCTGTGATATACCCCTGCTCAACCTAGCAGACAGGTTAATAAATTTCACAAATTTTTCTGTTACATTGTCGGGTAACATTCAGCAATTTTTAGCTGTGATATACCCCTGCTCTACCTAGTAGACAGGTTAATAAATTTTACTAATTTTTATGTTACATTCTTGGGTGACATTTTACCATTTTTGCCGTGAATAAACCCCTGCTCTGCATAGGTGACAGGGACCGAAAACTTTAAAAATCATCTGTTCCATTAGTGGATGACATTAACCCATTTGTGATGATGCAAAACCCCTGCTTTACATAGGTGACAGGGACTTAAATTTTTAAAATTCGTCTTTAATTTGCCCTTTCATTTGATCCTTCTGATTTAACAACTTGTCCCACATTTCAGCTTGATCACATTGCAGCCATTGACCTCCCTTGGATGTGATCTCCCTTTCTCACGCTCCCTCTCCTTTGTCACAAACGCTGATTCGCCGCTAACTGTGATCAAGAAAAGAACATCGAAAGTTGATGAAGCAGATATCTTTTGAACACAACTGTATAAGCTAGATGTGTGGCTCCTTTAACTGTTTGAATATGCCATTGAACACAATAGGCTGCCCCCATCCTTTATGGAAGCTACTATTGTGGTAATTCATAAGCCAGTGAAGCCCTGGACCAGTGTAGTTCATATAGACCGATTTTACTTCTGAACATTGACGCTAAAATATTAGCAAAAATTTTGGCGAGACATCTCAGTGATATTATCCTCATGATTATAGACCCCGATCAGTCTGGCTTTATGACAGGTAAAACTACAGATATAAACCTCAGAAGGTTATTCACAAATCTGCAGGTTAGACATGAGAATGCAGGATCCCAGGCGATCACTTCCCTTGACAAAGAAAAAGCCGTTGACTTGCTTAAAGTTCCCCAGACTTTCATAAGGTGGGTACAGTTGTTATACCGGGCCCCCAAGGCGAGAGTGGGAGTAAATGGCTACTTATCACACCCATTTAGGCTCCATAGAGGTACCAGGCAGGGATGTCCCTTGTCACCTATGCTGTTCGCTCTCATTATGGAACGCCTTACCCAACTGATCAATTCCAGTACGCTGATAGAGGGGTCAACAATAGCAGGGATACAGGAGAAATTATCATTGTATGCAGACGATATGCTGGTGTACTTGGCAGATCCAGGACTCTCCCTAGAGCCACATGATAATGGATTGTCCCACCATGCAGCAGTACTGGGGTCGAATCTGTGCTTTCATAAATATGAGGCTGGGGCTCTCAGGGATATTCTATCCTATAGTATGTTTGATTGGCCTTGTGATGGATCCAATCCCTGCTAAACATGAAAGACAACTGCTCCGTCTGCTAATGTTTTACAGGAGGAAAATTATTCTCCTTAACTGGAAGCCACCCAAGGCCCCTATTCCTGAACAATGGATACAACTGATAAATACAGACCTACTTATGTATAAGTTAACATAGGAAGGGGAACCCCGGATCATTTTGTGAAGATTTGGGGTGTTTGGCTCCATGCACAAAATACGGTTTAGATATCAGCATGGGTAGGGCTGGGGAGTGCTCAGGTGTGTGTGTGCGAGTGTGAATGTAGTCTGATGATTGCTCAATGCTACCTGCAGAGATGCTGCCATGAATGGACTTATTCATGCGATCTTCTCGGACTTATCCCGTAATTCGACTAATGCGACACCAGGGTTGCGTACTCAATTGATGTCATGTTTTTTTGTTTTCAGTATCCTGGTTGGGATGCTAATGTATTGTATGCCATAAAAATTTGAAAAATAAATACTATAAAAAAAAAAAAGATAATGGAAAAGAAAAGATAACAGTTGGCCTACTGTAGGTAATGTTCTTGCATAGTGGCCCTCCTTGTGCACACAGTGACATATGTACATGTGATACTGGCGTATAATATGCATTGCAGGTATATTTTCCATATATTTTCTATAACCAACAGTGACTCCTATAAGTTCTACACAAAATAAATGCTATATTAATTTCTGTAGTTATTCATTCACTCACTTTCTCAGGGTACAAAATAATTTAAGAAATATTTGAAAATTTTTAGAAATGTGAATGCTCATATTTTATCTACTGGACTATGTAAGCCATTGAAAGGCCAGGACAGCATCCCAGTTAGGCCTCATGCACATGACCATAGTTCTGGTCCACATCCGAGCCGCAGTTTTTGCGGCTTGAGTGCGGACCCATTCACTTCAATGGGGCCGCAAAAGATGGGGACAGCACTCCGTGTGCTGTCCGCATCCGTTGCTCCGTTCGGTGGCCCCGCCCCAAAAAAATAACATGTCCTTTTCTTCTCCGTTTTGCGGACAAGAATAGGAATTTCTACAATGGGTCACCCATTCCGTTTCACAAATTGCGGAAGTCACAAGGGCTTCTTTCGTTTTTTGCAGATCCACGGTTTGTGGACAGCAAAAAATGGAATGGTCGTGTGCATGAGACCTTATGCTTAGAGTGCTGTTTAGCCAACACAGGTACCTTTTATTTATGGGCAGGGCTGAACACGTATTCGTCGTGGGTAAGGCATGCCAAACCTGAACTATATGGCTGAGTTGTGCCTGGAGCCAAAGGCGTGGGTAGGCCTGATGACGGCAAAAAGTCAAGGAGACTATGTTGACTAGACCAATTTATTCGTATTTTTCCAACACGCATGACCTATAACGCCAATAACTGAAAAGCCTTGGAGATTTCCCTGTGTGGATTGGGAATGTACCTGCTGAAGCAAGACGATCTCCAGCGCCTTATTGATCGGATAACATGAGCGGGGACCTGGTGTCTTGAAGCTGACGATGCTTCCCCAATGCGGAATGAATGGCCCGAAATGATTCTTGGGTCGTACCCAAGACATGCTGCCAGGGAGCGGATATGAGACCTGAATTGGTTTGAAGAGAGTGGCTTGCCTTTGAAGGGCAGGAGAGGACTGTAAGGAGGTGCTGTTTGCAACAGAGACAATAATTTATTGAGGATCTGGACTGGGCACCAGTTATTCTGGGTGGGGAAATATTTTATTTCCGTGGGCGGCCCCGTCTGACTTGTCTTGGTCAACGGGATGCTGAGTATGTAGTAGTTATTATGCCAAGACAGCTGTTCTTTGTGGAGACAGCCGTGTCCCAGAGAGCTGCTAGTGAACTCTCCTGGCCGGAGGAAGCCATAGAAACTTAGGAACATGGCCACTTGTATTACCGTGCTGGTAAAGGGCCCAAAAGGGTTGTCGTCCAGTGCAGAAGACAATTCCCTGAACAACTTGCTGGACACTGGCTGTCTGCGGGTGGAAGCCTGTTTTGCATTTTTTTAGATTCCCCTGAGAGCCGCCTTGATGGCCTGGTTGGACAAAATGGAAGAGCGACCTGGGTTACTAAGTATGAAGTGGCGTTGGAGACCTGCTAGGTATAATTTGATGGTATTGTACAAAAGTTTTTGCTGGGAGTGACAGAAAGCTATGAACGCCAATATATCTAAATCTATCGAACGCTTTCAACCTAGCTCTGTAATTCCTGGTCGTATTTGGAGCTAACAACTGTCTTATAAAGGTGTTTTGCTGCTGAAACCAAAGACTCTAACCCATGACTAGGGTGTTGAATGCTGAGATCGAGGCTCCCGTGGGATCCGCGTCGGGCATCTCCTGAAAGAAAACCTGAAAATTAAATCTGGACAGTGCATCTGCTGCTATATTTTTCTGACCCTGAATGTGTTCACCTGAAAAACGGAAATTGAAAGAAAGGGATAACCATAGTAGTCTGCGCAGTAATGACATGATCTTGGGTGATTTAGCTCTTTGTTTATCAAGGATGTCGACTAATGCCTGACTATCAGTGACAAACAAGATGCGACTATTGGATAGAGCTCTATGAGAGGAGATGATTTTAAGGCTTCTGTGTCCGAGCTCAATTCTAGGGGCCACCCATCTGCCAGCCAGTGGTTACCAAAAATGGCTGCAAACCCGGCTGACCCTGCTGTGTCCGAAAAAACAATGGGTGAGAGCGCGGTTCGAGGGGGAATGAATAACGAAACGCCATTCCAGTCTGCTAAAAAAGATTTCCAAATGGTCAGATCTGCTCTGGCATGACTATCTAGGGGAATGGTGCTGTCTTGATCTTGAGCTTCGGGGAGAAGTTGAAGTAACTTCGACATGAATGATTTGCCTTGAGGCATGACCCTGGTCACAAAGTTAAGCATCCCCAAAAGAGACTGGAGCTCCATTTTGGTGACGGAATTTGCAAACACGGCTTTAGCTATAGCTGCTCGGATCTTGATTAACTTCTCTGCTGGAAGCCTGGCTTCCATTCAAACCGTCTCCAGAATGATGCCTAGGAAGGTGACCTGGGTGGCTGGCCCTTCTGTCTTATTCAAAGCTATCGGGACTAGGGATGAGCGAACTCGAACTGTATAGTTCGGGTTCGTACCGAATTTTGGGGTGTCCGTGACACGGACCCGAACCCGGACATTTTCGTAAAAGTCCGGGTTCGGGTTCGAAGTTCGTCGCTTTCTTGGCGCTTTTGTGACGCTTTCTTGGCGCTTTTTGAAAGGCTGCAAAGCAGCCAATCAACAAGCGTCATACTACTTGCCCCAAGAGGCCGTCACAGCCATGCCTACTATTGGCATGGCTGTGATTGGCCAGAGCACCATGTGACCCAGCCTCTATTTAAGCTGGAGTCACATAGCGCCGCCCGTCACTCTGCTCTGATTAGCGTAGGGAGAGGTTGCGGCTGCGACAGTAGGGCGAGATAAGGCAGATTAACTCCTCCAAAGGACTTGATTAATCGATCGATCTGCAGCTGTGCATCATTGAGCTGCTGAAATTCAATTGCTCACTGTTTTTAGGCTGCCCAGACCGTTTGTCAGTCACTTTTTTCTGGGGTGATCGGCGGCCATTTTGTGTCTTGTGCGGTGCTGCGACCAAGTGCATCCAAGCTGCGACCAAGTGCATTTAACCCTCAATGGTGTGGTTGTTTTTTGGCTAAAGCCTACATCAGGGTGAAGCTGTCACACCAAGTGCATTTAACCAGCAATAGTCTGTTAATTTTTTGGCCATATACTAAATCAGGGGCAAGCTGTGCCCGTCACCAAGTGCATTTAACCCTCAGTAGTGTGGTTGGTCAAGCTGTCACACCAAATGCATTTAACCAGCAATAGTCTGTTCATTTTTTGGCCATATACTACATCAGGGGCAAGCTGCGCCCGTCACCAAGTGCATTTAACCCTCAGTAGTGTGGTTGGTCAAGCTGTCACACCAAGTGCATTTAACCAGCAATAGTCTGTTCATTTTTTTGGCCATATACTACATCAGGGGCAAGCTGCGCCTGTCACCAAGTGCATTTAACCCTCAATGGTGTGGTTGTTTTTTGGCTAAAGCCTACATCAGGGTGAAGCTGTCACACCAAGTGCATTTAACCAGCAATAGTCTGTTCATTTTTTGGCCATATACTACATCAGGGGCAAGCTGCGCCTGTCACCAAGTGCATTTAACCCTCAATGGTGTGGTTGTTTTTTGGCTAAAGACTACATCAGGGTGAAGCTGTCACACCAAGTGCATTTAACCAGCAATAGTCAGTTAATTTTTTGGCCATATACTACATCAGGGGCAAGCTGCGCCCATCACCAAGTGCATTTAACCCTCAGTAGTGTGGTTGGTCAAGCTGTCACACCATGTGCATTTAACCAGCAATAGTGTGGTTATTTTTTGGCCATATCCCAGTCTAATTCTGTCACTAAATCCATACCGGTCACCCAGCGCCTAAATACTAGGCCTCAAATTTATATCCCGCTAAATCTGTCGTTACCGCTGTACTGTTGTGGCTGGGCAAGTTATTTAGTGTCCGTCAAAGCACATTTTTTGTTCAGGGTTGAAATACAATTCCCAATTTAGCAATTTCATAATTTAGTGGTTTCTGCTATATCAGAGCTATTTGAAATCTATCCCTAAAAGGGTATATAATATTCAAGGTGCACATAGGGTCATTCAGAATAACTTCACACACACGCTACTGTGCATTTCCAAGTCTAATTCTGTTAGTAAATCCATACCGGTCACCCAGCGCCTAAATACTAGGCCTCAAATTTATATCCCGCTAAATCTCTCGTTACCGCTGTCCTGTTGTGGCTGGGCAAGTTATTTAGTGTCCGTTAAAGCACATTTTTTGTTCAGGGTTGATATACAATTCCCAATTTAGCAATTTCATAATTTAGTGGTTTCTGCTATATCAGAGCTATTTGAAATCTATCCCTAAAAGGGTATATAATATTCAAGGTGCACATAAGGTCATTCAGAATAACTTCACACACACGCTACTGTGCATTTCCAAGTCTAATTCTGTCACTAAATCCATACCGGTCACCCAGCGCCTAAATACTAGGCCTCAAATTTATATTCAGCTGAATTTGAATACAATACATTGGGCCAAATAATATTTTTGTTGTTGTGGTGAACCACAACAATGAGGAAAACATCTAGTAAGGGACGCGGACGTGGACATGGTCGTGGTGGTGTTAGTGGACCCTCTGGTGCTGGGAGAGGACGTGGCTGTTCTGCCACATCCACACGTCCTAGTGTACCAACTACCTCAGGTCCCAGTAACCGCCAGAATTTACAGCGATATATGGTGGGGCCCAATGCCGTTCTAAGGATGGTAAGGCCTGAGCAGGTACAGGCATTAGTCAATTGGGTGGCCGACAGTGGATCCAGCACGTTCACATTATCTCCCACCCAGTCTTCTGCAGAAAGCGCACAGATGGCGCCTGAAAACCAACCCCATCAGTCTGTCACATCACCCCCATGCATATCAGGGAAACTGTCTGAGCCTCAAGTTATGCAGCAGTCTCTTATGCTGTTTGAAGACTCTGCTGGCAGGGTTTCCCAAGGGCATCCACCTAGCCCTTCCCCAGCGGTGGAAGACATAGACTGCACTGACGCACAACCACTTATGTTTACTGATGATGAGGACATGGGAATACCACCTCAGCATGTCTCTGATGATGACGAAACACAGGTGCCAACTGCTGCGTCTTTCTGCAGTGTGCAGACTGAACAGGAGGTCAGGGATCAAGACTGGGTGGAAGACGATGCAGGGGACGATGAGGTCCTAGACCCCACATGGAATGAAGGTCGTGCCACTGACTTTCACAGTTCGGAGGAAGAGGCAGTGGTGAGACCGAGCCAACAGCGTAGCAAAAGAGGGAGCAGTGGGCAAAAGCAGAACACCCGCCGCCAAGAGACTCCGCCTGCTACTGACCGCCGCCATCTGGGACCGAGCACCCCAAAGGCAGCTTCAAGGAGTTCCCTGGCATGGCACTTCTTCAAACAATGTGCTGACGACAAGACCCGAGTGGTTTGCACGCTGTGCCATCAGAGCCTGAAGCGAGGCATTAACGTTCTGAACCTGAGCACAACCTGCATGACCAGGCACCTGCATGCAAAGCATGAACTGCAGTGGAGTAAACACATTTTAAAACCAAGGAAGTCACTCAGGCTCCCCCTGCTACCTCTTCTGCTGCTGCCGCCTCGGCCTCTTCTGCTGCTGCCGCCTCGGCCTCTTCCTCCGCCTCTGGAGGAACGTTGGCACCTGCCGCCCAGCAAACAGGGGATGTACCACCAACAGCACCACCACCACCTCCGTCACCAAGCGTCTCAACCATGTCACACGGCAGCTTTCAGCTCTCCATCTCACAAACATTTGAGAGAAAGCGTAAATTCCCACCTAGCCACCCTCGATCCCTGGCCCTGAATGCCAGCATTTCTAAACTACTGGCCTATGAAATGCTGTCATTTAGGCTGGTGGACACAGACAGCTTCAAACAGCTCACGTCGCTTGCTGTCCCACAGTATGTTGTTCCCAGCCGCCACTACTTCTCCAAGAGAGCCGTGCCTTCCCTGCACAACCAAGTATCCGATAAAATCAAGTGTGCACTGCGCAACGCCATCTGTAGCAAGGTCCACCTAACCACAGATACGTGGACCAGTAAGCACGGCCAGGGACGCTATATCTCCCTAACTGCACACTGGGTAAATGTAGTGGCAGCTGGGCCCCAGGCGGAGAGCTGTTTGGCGCACGTCCTTCCGCCGCCAAGGATCGCAGGGCAACATTCTTTGCCTCCTGTTGCCACCTCCTCCTTCTCGGCTTCCTCCTCCTCTTCTTCCACCTGCTCATCCAGTCAGCCACACACCTTCACCACCAACTTCAGCACAGCCCGGGGTAAACGTCAGCAGGCCATTCTGAAACTCATATGTTTGGGGGACAGGCCCCACACCGCACAGGAGTTGTGGCGGGGTATAGAACAACAGACCGACGAGTGGTTGCTGCCGGTGAGCCTCAAGTCCGGCCTGGTGGTGTGTGATAATGGGCGAAATCTCGTTGCAGCTCTGGGACTAGCCAATTTGACGCACATCCCTTGCTTGGCGCATGTTCTGAATTTGGTGGTGCAGAAGTTCATTCACAACTACCCCGACATGTCAGAGCTGCTGCATAAAGTGCGGGCCGTCTGTTCGCGCTTCCGGCGTTCACATCCTGCTGCTGCTCGCCTGTCTGCGCTACAGCGTAACTTCGGCCTTCCCGCTCACCGCCTCATATGCGACGTGCCCACCAGGTGGAACTCCACCTTGCACATGCTGGACAGACTGTGTGAGCAGCAGCAGGCCATAGTGGAGTTTCAGCTGCAGCACGCACGGGTCAGTCGCACTACAGAACAGCACCACTTCACCACTAATGACTGGGCCTCCATGCGAGAGACAAAAGGGTGGTCCCTAGAGGGAGATAGTGTAAGAGCACTCTCCCAAGGTATACTGCTCTGTAACAATGAATGTATAGAACGAGTGAGGGGCAGTAACGTTTTAAAACTTAGAGTTTATTGGAACTGTTTTAAGAATAAGCCCCTACCAAACAAACACGACAAACGACAATTAACAGTGTGGGATCCACATTAATGAATCACCGTTGTACGAATCCGCTAGTAATATTGCAGTACCGCGGGGCCGAACAAAAAAGCAGCACCATATGCAGTCTTTTGGTGGGGTACCGCAGACTAATAAAGATGCCAGAGGCAAATAAAAGGGTAGATCTTACCGGTGGTGCCAGTTGGGACCTTATAGTCCAAAATCCTGGAGGATGAGGGGCTTCTCGGGTCCGAAAAACACGTCCTCTTTTTGATTTCACCTGGTGCCAGGGGCTGCAGGGAGAAACTATCCCTGTTTTTGCCCTACTTGGCCTGTAAATCCCTAGGTGCCTCCTAACACGGGGTCCTTTCCCCGCAAGGGGTGGCCTCGTCCGGAACCTAACCCTAATAAGTGAACCCTAATTGGCCCTATAGGGACAGCGTAAATTGGCCCCAAGGGTGATGATGGCTAGTAGGGTGGAAAGAGATCTAAATTCTGATAGATTTATTCTGCGTCCCGGGGCGTCCCGGGACGCAGAATAAATCTATCAGAATTTAGATCTCTTTCCACCCTACTAGCCATCATCACCCTTGGGGCCAATTTACGCTGTCCCTATAGGGCCAATTAGGGTTCACTTATTAGGGTTAGGTTCCGGACGAGGCCACCCCTTGCGGGGAAAGGACCCCGTGTTAGGAGGCACCTAGGGATTTACAGGCCAAGTAGGGCAAAAACAGGGATAGATTCTCCCTGCAGCCCCTGGCACCAGGTGAAATCAAAAAGAGGACGTGTTTTTCGGACCCGAGAAGCCCCTCATCCTCCAGGATTTTGGACTATAAGGTCCCAACTGGCACCACCGGTAAGATCCACCCTTTTATTTGCCTCTGGCATCTTTATTAGTCTGCGGTACCCCACCAAAAGACTGCATATAGTGCTGCTTTTTTGTTCGGTCCCGCGGTACTGCAATATTACCAGCGGATTCGTACAACGGTGATTCATTAATGTGGATCCCACACTGTTAATTGTCGTTTGTCGTGTTTGTTTGGTAGGGGCTTATTCTTAAAACAGTTCCAATAAACTCTAAGTTTTAAAACGTTACTGCCCCTCACTCGTTCTATGCCTCCATGCGAGACCTGTGTGCCCTGTTGCGCTGTTTCGAGTACTCCACCAACATGGCCAGTGGCGATGACGCCGTTATCAGCGTTACAATACCACTTCTATGTCTCCTTGAGAAAACACTTAGGGCGATGATGGAAGAGGAGGTGGCCCAGGAGGAGGAGGAGGAGGAGGAGGAGGAAGAGGGGTCATTTTTAGCACTTTCAGGCCAGTCTCTTCGAAGTGACTCAGAGGGAGGTTTTTGGCAACAGCAGAGGCCAGGTACAAATGTGGCCAGCCAGGGCCCACTACTGGAGGACGAGGAGGACGAGGATGAGGAGGAGGTGGAGGAGGATGAGGATGAAGCATGGTCACAGCAGGGTGGCACCCAACGCAGCTCGGGTCCATCACTGGTGCGTGGCTGGGGGGAAAGGCAGGACGATGACGATACGCCTCCCACAGAGGACAGCTTGTCCTTACCCCTGGGCAGCCTGGCACACATGAGCGACTACATGCTGCAGTGCCTGCGCAACGACAGCAGAGTTGCCCACATTTTAACCTGTGCAGACTACTGGGTTGCCACCCTGCTGGATCCACGCTACAAAGACAATGTGCCCAGCTTACTTCCTGCACTGGAGCGTGATAGGAAGATGCGCGAGTACAAGCGCACGTTGGTAGACGCGCTACTGAGAGCATTCCCAAATGTCACAGGGGAACAAGTGGAAGCCCAAGGCCAAGGCAGAGGAGGAGCAAGAGGTCGCCAAGGCAGCTGTGTCACGGCCAGCTCCTCTGAGGGCAGGGTTAGCATGGCAGAGATGTGGAAAACTTTTGTCAACACGCCACAGCTAACTGCACCACCACCTGATACGCAACGTGTTAGCAGGAGGCAACATTTCACTAACATGGTGGAACAGTACGTGTGCACACCCCTCCACGTACTGACTGATGGTTCGGCCCCATTCAACTTCTGGGTCTCTAAATTGTCCACGTGGCCAGAGCTAGCCTTTTATGCCTTGGAGGTGCTGGCCTGCCCGGCGGCCAGCGTTTTGTCTGAACGTGTATTCAGCACGGCAGGGGGCGTCATTACAGACAAACGCAGCCGCCTGTCTACAGCCAATGTGGACAAGCTGACGTTCATAAAAATGAACCAGGCATGGATCCCACAGGGCCTGTCCGTCCCTTGTCCAGATTAGACATTAACTACCTCCCCTTAACCATATATTATTGGACTCCAGGGCACTTCCTCATTCAATCCTATTTTTATTTTCATTTTACCATTATATTGCGAGGCTACCCAAAGTTGAATGAACCTCTCCTCTGTCTGGGTGCCAGGGCCTAAATATATGCCAATGGACTGTTCCAATGTTGGGTGACGTGAAGCCTGATTCTCTGCTATGACATGCAGACTAATTCTCTGCTGACATGAAGCCAGATCCTCTGTTACGGGACCTCTCTCCTCTGCCTGGGTGCTGGGCCTAAATATCTGACAATGGACTGTTGCAGTGGTGGCTGACGTGAAGCCTGATTTTCTGCTATGACATGCAGACTGATTCTCTGCTGACATGAAGCCAGATCCTCTGTTACGGGACCTCTCTCTTCTGCCTGGGTGCTGGGCCTAAATTTATGAAAATGGACTCTTACAGTGGTGGGTGACGTGAAGCCTTATTCTCTGCTATGACATGAAGACTGATTCTCTGCTGACATGAAGCCAGATTGTCTGTTACGGGACCTCTCTCCTCTGCCTGGGTTCTGGGCCTAAATATCTGACAATGGACTGTTGCATTTTTGGCTGACGTGAAGCCTGATTCTCTGCTATGACATGCAGACTAATTCTCTGCTGACATGAAGCCAGATTGTCTGTTACGGGACCTCTCTCCTCTGCCTGGGTGCTGGGCCTAAATTTATGAAAATGGACTGTTGCAGTGGTGGGTGACGTGAAGCCTGATTCTCTGCTATGATATGATTCTCTGCTGACATGAAGCCAGATCCTCTGTTACGGGACCTCTCTCCTCTGCCTGGGTGCTGGGCCTAAATATCTGAGAATGGACTGTTCCAGTGGTGGGTGACGGGAAGCCAGATTCTCTGCTATGGGACCTCTCTCCAATTGATTTTGGTTAATTTTTATTGATTTAATTTTTATTTTTATTCATTTCCCTATCCACATTTGTTTGCAGGGGATTTACCTACATGTTGCTGCCTTTTGCAGCCCTCTAGCCCTTTCCTGGGCTGTTTTACAGCCGTTTTAGTGCCGAAAAGTTTTGGTTGCCATTGACTTCAATGGGGTTCGGGTTCGGGACGAAGTTCGGATCGGGTTCGGATCCCGATCCCGAACATTTTCGGGAAGTTCGGCCGAACTTCTCGAACCCGAACATCCAGGTGTTCGCTCAACTCTAATCGGGACCTGTAATTGGTTGAAGGTTTCCGTTAATGTAGCTAGGCCGGACGGGTGAGGATGCTGCTTCTCGACTATCAGGAAGTGATCCAGATAGTTGATAACCATTGGCAAATCACCGTTATGGACCAAGACCCAGCGGAGAGCCTTTGCCAGATGGTCAAAAACCCAGGGACTGCTTTTACAGCCAAAAGTGAGACGGTTGGCAAAGTAAAACTTGTTGGACCATCTGATGCCATAATAACCCCAAAGCTGCGGACGGATAGGCAGCAGCTTAAAAGCGTTGGCTATGTCTGCCTTCGTGAGCCAAGAGCCCTTGCCTGAGAGCAAGATAAACTGTACTGCAGGTCGATGGAAGAATATCGCATTGAATACTCGTCTGATGGTATTAGCGAATTCAGGCTTGGGGTGGAAGAAGCATGTGGAGCGGACAAGTCGTAAATTTGGCGTTTTTTAATTTGATGACTGTTTAGACACGATGCCAATTGGGTTAATGTGCCAGTGCTGGAAAGGAATATCAGTGAAGGGGCCCAACAAAAAACCCTTATTGACCTCTGCCTGGATCAGTGTCTCGACCGTTTCTGGGTCATGACTAGCTGATAGCAGGTTTCGACCCTCCCAATTGGCTTGAGGAAGAGCAATTATCCCCGTATGAAAACCTTCATGGAAGCCAGAGATCAAGAAATCTATGAAGACTCGGTCGTGGTGATTTTTTAGGAGTACCGACAGCAGTTCGACATTAACGTCGGTTAGTCATAACTGTTTAGAAGCCTTCCTAGGGCACGTGGAACGAGGGTGGGCTCTAAAACATAGTGAGCAAATATGGAGAGCCCTGCACGCGTTGAATGCACAACTTCCTAGGTTGAAATTGTTACATAGTTGGCTCTTGCCGAGTTACACTATGGGTCTGCCTAGTTTGTCGACCGTGCAAGAGTCCCCCTTGCGGGATAGCAGAATTGGAGTTTGGGCACCATTCGGTGGAGTGGAATATGGATTGGCAACTTGAATAGGTGGGAGCCAGGAGACCCGCAAAATGCCAGCAGAATAGTTCCATGTCCATCTCCACCCAATTAGTGGTGAACTGAAATTGTGAGAGCGCCGCTGCTGCTTTGGCGGAAAAGGACCGGTGGTAATCGTAGAAAGCCAATCCACCATATTTCTGACCCAGGTCGGTGACCCGATATAGGTATTTATCCAGTTCTTCCCTCCTATCCGGCTGGGCTGAACAGACCACATCCCTGTATATACTGAAAACTAGCACGAATTCAGGAATGGTCAACTTCCTATTCAGGCGTGCGTCTTTTGCTTTCAGGACTATCGACACATCCCCGCAATTGATGACACGATTCTCTGGGACATCTTGGGGCGCTATAAGGATAGATGCCAAGTTAATATCCCTCCCGGCCACAATATCCTTTTTGAGATTGTCTGGTAGAAAATGGGATGGGGCAATTTGGGGGGTGGGCATGTGAGTACCTGGGAGAGGCTGTGGGGAGGGCAGAGTTGGTGCTAATGCCTGGCTTTGACTGGATGCTGACAGCTGAGATTCCAGGACCCCAACCCTGGACTGGATGTCTGAGATGGAGCTAACTAAGCTGCTAATGGAGGATTGGAGTTGGGCCAACAAAAGCTGAATTGACGGTAGGGAAGTTTGTTCCCCTGAGGGCCTGGCCTCTGACATAAGTAGTCTAGAAAGTTCTGCTTTTCTTGCAGATGCTGGATACCAGATCCCTTTTTTGTTCAGCTTGGTGATCAGTTTTGGGATGGTCCAGCTCCAGAGAGACCTGTTGTTGACCCGGCCCGAAACCGATGAGCCTAGCGTAGAGATATTGTCCTCTATGTCGGACACCTGTGACATCGTGAATCAGCCTTTAAACCGAACCTAGGTTCCTAAGGTGTCGAATGACCCGTTCCGGATTGCCACTATCAGAAAATCCAACAATAAGAACTAACAAAGTATATACAGACTGGGGTATGCATGAACAGAACCTACCGGTGCCTTTACCCTGGTTGCGCGTTTCTTACCTTGCGGAGGCTATGTCTGATTTGAGAACGATAGTGTCCGGAAGAGCCTTCTAGGAATCTGAGGGGAACATTAAGTAGACTGAATAACGTAACGGTGGAAATAGGATGAGGACCACGAGACCCTTGACCATCCGGGAGCCCCCTAACTAAAGGCTGAGCCTGGATAGACTGAAGTGGGGTGTGGCAGCTTTAACATGACATATAGCGTGGTAACAGCAGCGGCTGAACCTGACGGTCCAGTTGTCACCCAAACATTTAGCTTGTCCTGGGTGATCCAGGAGACAAGATAAATGACATGGCATGATATCAGCAGTAGCTGAACCTGGGCGATCCCGGTGACATACAACATTTAACATGGCCTGGACGATCCGGGTAACAGACAACATTAAACTCGGCCTGAACAATCCAGGTGACATACAACATTTAACTCGGCCTGGACGATCCAGGTGACACACAACATTTAACTCGGCCTGGACGATCCAGGTGACATACAACATTTAACTCGGCCTGGACGAACCAGGTGACATACGACATTTAAACTCGGCCTGGACGATCCAGGTGACATACAACATTTTTTCCGTGGCCTGGATGATCCAGGTAACAAACAACTGACATAGCTGGAATCTGCAGCGGCTGAACCTGGGTATTCCAGGTGACATACAACATTAAACTCGGCCTGGACGATCCAGGTGTCCAGGTGACATACAACATTTAAAGGGAGTCTGTCACCACATTTTAGCATGTTAGACCGTTAAAATAGGGTTATGTGATCCAGCCAGAACATAAAAACGGTACCTTTGTGGTAGAAAACGGACTTTTCAATTTGCAGAAAACGAACTTATAAGATTATCTTCTGAGCCCTCTCAAGTGCCCAGGGCGGTCTCTCAATCCTCGGAGCCCCAGGCAGGCACCTCCTAAACGGCTGATAACTCCGCCCTCCGTGCGCCTCTGCCCGCCCGTTTACTCCCCTCCCCTGTCCCTTTCCACTGCGGCTGTGCGGTACAAATCGTAGCGGGCGCATGCGCAATAGGTATTGCGATGCCCTGCCAGGAGCGGGCATCGCATTGCGCATGCGCCCGCTACGATTTGTACCGCACTGCCGCAGTGGAAAGGGACAGGGGAGGGGAGTAAATGGGCGGGCAGAGGCGCACGGAGGGCGGAGTTATCAGCCGTTTAGGAGGTGCCTGCCTGGGGCTCCGAGGATTGAGAGACCGCCCTGGGCACTTGAGAGGGCTCAGAAGATAATCTTATAAGTTTGTTTTCTGCAAATTGAAAAGTCCGTTTTCTACCACAAAGGTACCGTTTTTATGTTCTGGCTGGATCACATAACCCTATTTTAACGGTCTAACATGCTAAAATGTGGTGACAGACTCCCTTTAACTCGGCCTGGGCGATCCAGGTGACAGACAAAAAACATAACCGGTATCTGCAGCAGCTGAACCTGGACGGACCAGATAACATACGGCCTGTTTAAAAACTGTTTGCTCGCCACTGTCAACTCCTCCCAGCTAGGATATGCATTAGAAAAGTGATGAAGCCTGTTACGCACCATCGTGGACCCCTGGTACCTGCTGACACTGCGAGGCCCTGCCTCCATGTCATGAAGCAGCCCCGGCATGCATGGTCCAATAAACCTTTGACTAACCTGTTGTGCTTGCCAAATTAATATGTTTTTTTTTTTGCATGAAATAATGCCAACGACACAGGCTGGGTGCCAGGCTACCACTGCACGATTTTCCGCCCGGTACCCAATATGCCCACTGCTTCCTACCTGTGCCGCCTCTGCTACATTGTGCATCTCTGCTGTTTTGTTTTTTTTGAGTTTAAAACAAGGTTAAGGGAGGTCAGGACGGCTTGTGAGTAGGCTGCTTTCGGGGGGGGGAGGGGGAAGGAGACCCAGAACCTGCGCCCTTGCCTCGACTGGGAAGTGCTGTCCCCGATTGCCTACATCATGCCCCAAAGGAATGGGCGGTGGACGTGTGTGGGAGATCTCTCGCTCGGTGCTCGGCTGGAAGTGCCTGTGGAGGCCCGGCGGACGTGTGTGCGTTCCACCGTGGACTGCACGCCATCCGCGCGGACCTCTCGTGAGAAGAGAGCCTTACCCGTGGCCGTGAGTATGCGGTATGCTCGGTACTCCAGATACTTACTTGGAGACCGAAAAACCTCTCTAGGAATTGTAGCGCTATACCGTATAGCGAAAACGATCATGAAGCTTGCTCGTGCCGGCAGCTAGATGTGGCTCCTTCTACGGACGTAAGTGAGACACACCACAGGTGGATAGGAGTGGCGGGTATATATAGGGCACTGACGCCCTGTTCACAAATACAGGCTCACATCAGCCTTAATACTTGTACTTCCATGTAATCGACATCAAATTCACTCAGAGTTTTGGCAGCAAAATGCTTTGTATTTCAATTGTTGCAAACACCTTGAGCATAATACATCAAGCTGTGTTATGTGTTATCATGCTCATTTCAGCTGCAACTCCTATGTTAGTCAATAGGAGCTATGGCCACATTGGCTTTTCCTTCAGTATTTAATTATATCCTGTTGGATCTGATTATGCAAAATTTTGCTTAACAGCTAAAATCAAGTATATTGTTAAACCATGGGTGATGTATAGTACTGGAGTACAAATGTATTATCTCTGAGAAGCAGCTTTTCATAAGGTAAGAAGATTAAAGGCAAGTCATTTTAAAAATGCTATATTATTACCTAAAGGATTGTACACTAATGCTGCTAGTAGTTACAGAGCTTTCGAGTGTATTAACCTTTAAGCAGTCATATAATTTACTATATTTACTACATTATTTTTAGTATGTTCCATCTAACTTTATGTCACTGTAGTATATTTGAAACAAGTAGAAAAACACATCAAATGTTATGTAATGCTTAACCCCTTCATGCATTATCAGGTACATGTATGAGAGGGAACGCGGCTTCTTGCGACATCCTCACGTGCATGCACCCGCCCAATCAGCAGCAGGGGCCCGGCTGCATCCGCCGACATCGCTGTATGCTGTGATGCCAGCAGATTAACCCTTTCATGTGCAGGGTTTGCAGAGGGAGAGGGCTCCCTCTGAATCCTTTGGCCACCCCACTCTGGGCTAACAGGGGGCTGATGGTTGCCATGGCAGCCCCGATGCCTTACACAGGCATCAGGGCCTGCCAGCTATGGAAGCCCAGGAGATCTAGCTGGCAGACTAAGGCCTCTTGCACACAACTGTATGGCTTTTTCAGTATTTTGCTGTCCTCAAAAAACGGATCCGCAAAAATATGGGTGACGTCCATTTTTTTGGGCGGATCTATTGAAATGAATGGTTCCGTATACGATCCATATACAGAACGCAAAAAATGGAATGGAAACGGAAAAAAAAAACGCTTGTGTGCAGGAGGCCTAAGTCTCCTAGGCAACTGTCAGCATCTTAGGGCTTTTTAAAATGAACATAAGGGCTCCATGCCCATGCTGTGGACCACAAATTGTGGTCCGCAATGCACGGGCACCGACAGTGGGGCAGCCACATGCGGATTGCAGACCCATTCACTTGGATGGGGTCCATGATCCGTCTGTTCCGCAAAAATATAGAACAAGTTCTATTTTTGGGGGGAACGGAAGCACGGAACGGAACACCACAGAAGCATTCTGCAGTGCTTCCGTGGGGTTCCGTTCCGTGCTTCTGTTCCGTTCTGCACTGCATCCCCAGATTTGCGGACCAATTCAAGTGCACACGGCTGGTGACCTGTGTATTGCAGAATCGCCGTATCGGGCTTGCAGCACGGACACAGAGCCCTTACGGTCGTGTGAATAAGCCCTTACTGTGTAAGACGCTGACAGTTCAATTCAGTGCAATACAGAATGTAATGTACTGAATTGAAACAGGGATCAAACACTGAAAAGGTGAAGTCCCACAGTGGGACAAAAATAAAGTAAAAATAAGTGAAAAAAGTTTTTTATAATAAAAAAATTCAAGTTTCAAGTAAAAAAAAAAGCCCCCTTACCATAAAATAGTGCTTAAAAAAATAAAAAAACAGACATATTTGGTATTTCCGCATCCGTAACAACGTGCTCTATAAAATTGTCACATAATCTACCACCTCAGGTAAACACCGTATAAAAAAATTTAACAAAAAATTCACATCACAAAAAGTGCAATTCCAAGCGAGCAAAAATACATATGTACCCCAATATAGTGCCAACCAAACCGTCATCTCTTCATGCAGACAATCGCCCAAAAGATAAAAAGAAATATGGCTTTTAGAAAATGGAGACACTAAAACATGATTTTTTTGTCTTCAGAAATGCTTTTATAATGTAAAACTGAAATAAATGTAAAAAAGTAGGCATATTAGGTATTGCCACATCCGTAACAACCAGCTCTATAAAAATATCACGTGACCTAACCCCTCAGATAAACACCTTAAAAAAAATGTAATTCCAAGCAATCAAAAAGACATATGTACCTCAATATAGTACCAATAAAACCATCATCTCTTCCCGCAAAAAATGAGCCCCTACATAGGAAAATCACCCAAACTATAAAAAATTCTGGTTTTCAGAAAATGGGGACAATAAAACATGATTTTTTTTCTTAAAAAATGCTTTTATAGCATAAAACTGGAATAAATTTTAAAAAGTGGACATATTGGGTATCTCCACATTTATAATGACCTGCTCTATAAAAATATTAAATGACTTACCCCCTAAGGTGATTGCCATAACAAAAATTTACTGTGCAAAAAATGCTATTTTTTTTGTTAACTTTCATCACAAAAAGTGTAATACCAAATGATCAAAAAGTCATAAGCAACCCAAAATAGTACCAATCAAACTGCCATCTCTTCCTTCAAAAAATGAGCCCCTACATAAGACAATTGACTAAAAAAATAAAAACTAATATGGCTTTCAGAAAATGGACATTCTAAAACATGATTTTTTAATGTTTTTATCGTGTAAAACTGAAATACATAAAAAATTCGACATATTAGGTATCGTCGCATCTGTAACAACCTGCTCTATAAAAATATCTCATGATCTACCCCCCAGTTGAATCCTGTAAAAAAATAAAACTGTGGACACCTTGCCCCAAAAAGGTGTCATAATAAATAATCAAAAAAATCATATGTACCCAAAAATGGTACCAATAAAAATTGTCAGCTCTTCCTGCAAAAATAGAGTCCCTGCACAAGACGATTGGCAGAGAAATAAAAGAAATGGATCTTTCAGAAAATTAAGAGACAAAAACGTTATTTTTGTTTTCAAAAATGCTTTATTACGTAAAACTGAAACAACAACAAAAAAATACACATATTTAGTATTGTCACATTCGTATCAACCTGCTCTATAAAAGCAACACATGATCTGTCCTGTCAGCAGAACTTTGCAAAAAATAAAAAATAACAGCCACATTAGCCATTTTTTGGTTACCTTGCCTCAAAACAAGCGTAATATCAAGCAATGAAAAATCATATGTACCCCAAAATAGTACCAATAAAACTGTCACCTCATCCCATAGTTTACAAAATGGGGTCACTTTTTGGGAGTTTCTACTCTAGGGATGCATAAGGGGATCTTCAAATGTGACATGGCAACTTAAAATTATCTTAGCGACATCTGCCCTCCAAAATACATATGGCACTCTCTCTGCGCCCTGCAATGTGCCCATACAGCAGTTTACAACCACATATGGGGTGTTTCTGTAAACTACAGAATCAGGGTAATAAATATTGAGTTTTAATTTGGCTGTTGACCCTTGCTGTATTACAGGGAAAATAGATTACATTGGAAAATCTGAAAAAAAAGTGAAATTTTCCTTTCATTCTTGTGGAACACCTAAAGGGTTAACAAAGTTTGTAAAATCAGTTTTAAATAACTTGAAGGGTGTAGTTTCTAAAATGGGGTAATTTATGGGTGGAATCTACTATATAAGCCCCACAAAGTGACTGCATAACTGAACTAGTCCTTCTAGAATCCTTCTAGTCCTTCTAAAATTCTAAGCCTTCTAACATCCTAAAAAACTAAAATGACATTTACAAAATGAGGCCAACATGAAGTAGACATCTGGGAAATGTACAGTAACAGCTATTTTATGAGGTATCACAATTTACTTTAAAAGCAGAGACATTCAAATTTAAAAATTTGTGAATTTTTCACAATTTTCTGTAAATGTAGATTTTTTTTTTATAAATAAAGGTTAATGGGACCCGAACTTTTGAGCACTAAAATGGCTGTAAAAATGTCATGGAAAGGGCTAGAGGGCTGTAAATGGCATCACAATGTGGTTAAGAGCATGGCAAGTGCTCTTCAAACAAATGTGGATACGGAAATGACTTTAAAATATGTAAAAATAATAATCTTGATCTAGGAGTATGAGGTCCATATGGAGTAGGAGATTAAGGAGGTGGTGGATGTGGCGGTGTATGTGGAAGCGGCGGTGGAGGAGGAGGAGGTAGCCTACACTGCTTTTTGGTTTCAAATTTTTTGTAAAAAAATGTAAATTAGGGTGCACCACAAGACATTGGGAAATTTAACCTGCGATAACCTCCTCCAGTCGTGTTAAACACACGTTCAGACAATACACTGGTTGCAGGGCAGGACAGCACCTCCAAGGGGTAAAGGGCAAGCTCAGGCCATGTGCCCAATTTGGAGACCCAGAAGTTGCAGGGGCTGACCCCTGTCAGTTAGTTAGTGTAGGCATGTGCACACTTACTACCCCACCATGTCGCACGTCCCCGTGATGTTCACAATCCAATTTGATATCTGCTCTATCAACTTTTGATGTTCTTTTATGCGCCTACCATGGTGATCACGGGTGGCGGGGAATCTGGGTTCCAGGCCGGAGAGGGAGCCTGATACCACATGCAAGGAGTAAAAAAAAATAAAAAATGTAAAAACTGAACAAGGGCTTCTACAGTCAGTTTTAACTCGTCAGGCTCAGAATTATTAAATGTTTCTATGCAGTTGTTCTCACCATTGACCAAATAGAAGTGTTACAATTGGGTTTGAATTTTTCCCCCACATGGAATTTCGATCTTTTCTCCACTTTGTTAAATATGAATAAGTTTATTAAAGATATTACAGTCAAAAAACATTTTGATGGAGAGGAGAAAAGATTGCATACTGTGACTGCCACTCAGGATATTGTCAATGATTATGTCAATAAGAATTTTTCTGAACAAGTATCGGTGGTATTGTTGAAAGATTTACAGTCAGAATCAGAGGATGTCAATGTGTTTGCGGAAGATGGATTTTTTTAAGTCCGCAATACACATTTTTATCCCATATATTACCGCACACCCTGTATGGATGTATTCCAGGATACAATGGAGAGGCAACATTTATCACTTAGTAGGGATTTACAAAATGTGCAGGGACATTATAATTTGTCCAAAAAACATCAAAATGCTTTGATGGAGCTTCAGGACAGGGATGACATCATAATCAAGTTGGGGCTCAGTGGTGGTGTTGGACAAGTCCTCATACAAGATGCTAATGTTGGACGTGTTGTCTGATGGCTCAACTTATAGTGCATTAAAAGGAAATCCACTCAGTGATTATACGCGATCATATACCGCAATCATTGAGAAAGGGAAAGCCCTAGGTATTTTTGCACATCAGGAGTTTTCCTACCTGTTGGTTGGGTCACCGGTCACGCCAGTATTGCATGCTTTGCCTAAAATCCATAAAGGGCAGGACCGGCCACCACTGCGCCCCATTGTCTCTGGGATCGGCTCCCTCATTGAGAGGTTGGGGGAGTGGTTGGACTCCATATTACAGCCCCTGGTCATGAGGGTTCCAGGTTATCTCAGGGATACAGGGGAGGTTTTAAGGAGTTTTTTCAACAAAGAGTGGGACACCAGATATACCTGGTTGTCGCTAGATGTGATATCCCTCTATCCTTCAATACCACACTCTATTGCCCTCCTCTCTCTGGAATATCATTTGCATCGGTATAGTCATCATAGGGAAGAAGCTATTAATTATATATTGTCTGTCACTGAATTTTTATTAACACACAATTATTTTTCCTTTGACGACAAATACTACTTGCAAACCAGAGGAGTTTCAATGGGAGCCAAGTTCTCCCCCTCCCTTGCTAATTTGACAATGTCATTTTGGGAGGAACATTATATCTTTACACCAGATAATCCTTTTGCAGAGCAGATTGAGTGGTATGGCAGGTAAATCGATGACCTGCTCATCATTTGGGGGGAGGGGGGGGGGGGGGAGTGATGTGCCTGCCATACCCTCTTTCTTGGACTATGTCAATTCAAACACATATTTTGAAGTTCACCTGCAGCCATGACCATGCTCAGATTAATTTTCTCAATTTAACTTTGAGAGGACTCACACACCAAATTATTAGTACTTGCACTTTTTGGAAGCTGACCTCTGGGAACACGATTCTGAGGGCTAACAGTCACCACACAATGCATACCATCAAATCGGTACCTGCGGGAGAATTTATACGAACAAGGAGAAATTATAGCAATGGCGAATTATGCCAAGGAGTGCTCAATCATTAAAGCTCGTTTTCTCGCCAGAGGGTATCCGCATTGGATGATGGCCAGAGCACTCGGAATCGCGACAAACAAAAAACGAGAAGATCTGCAATTTAGAAGTAGGAGGAGCTCTTCCAATACAATGGTGACCACCCTTATACTCACTTATAGCAAACTGTTTGATGCGATCAAACAGATCGTCTCACATTGTTTGACGATTTTATATGAGGATGAGAAGACACATGCCATTCTGGAACAAGGTTACAGATTGGTTTCTAGATGCTCTCCTACCCTGGCTTCAGCACTTTTGTCATCCACGTTTTTAACCACTGCACAAAAAAGAAACTGCACTTGGTTACATCATAGAGGGTTTTTTCGCTGCGGCAGTCATCCCTGCAAAACTTGCAGTTATGTTGCCCCAGTGAAGAAATTCCATGATTCTGAAAATACAATGGAATTCAATATTAATTCATATATGAATTGCAACAGCTCCTATTTGATATATGCTATTTCTTGCACATTGCAACTTAGGCAGAGTAGACGCTGTAGGCCTGACACACACGCTTGCAGACAAATAACTGCTATTCAATCTATTACAGTTAAAATAGTCGTTTTAAAAAAAAATATATATAATCTACTGTGACACCAGATATGAGTTGCGCTGGTGACACTATGCACTTGCAGGGCCGGAAACACACAAGCATGCAGGCAACTGACTGCTATTATTTCACAGTCAAATTATTATTATTTTTTTTAAATGTAATCTACTGTGACACAAGATATGAGTTGCGCTGGTGACACTATGTACTTGCAGGGCCTGAAACACACACGCAGGCAACTGATTGCTATTATTTCACAGTCCAAAATTTATTTATTTTTTATGCAAGCTACTGTGACATCAGATATGAGTGGTGGCACTGGGCAAGTGGGCACAGTATACGCTGTGAGCCTGACACACACGTTGGCAGGCAGGCAACTGCAATTAGATTACACAGAAAAAAAAAAAAAAAGCAGACTGATGTTCTACCCCTAAAAAGGGCTTTTTGGGGTGCTGTCCTTACAGCAGAGATCAGATGAGTCTTTCAGGACTGTAGTGGACTGTAGTGGAGGTGGTGATTTAAAACATAAATTACTGTTAAGGGAGGCCTTTTGGATTTTCTAATTGAACACACGTTTTCCCAAAGGATTAAATTATAGAAAGGAAATGCTTCATTTTTATTAGTGTTATAATGTTGCCTCTCCACAGTTTTTCCTTTTCTAATCAGCACCTTGAATATGCAACTATATGTCACTGTTCACATTGAAGAACAGGGTCGGTTGCGGTTTAAGCTTGACTTTCTGTCTTAACACAGCACTGGTTGACCACAGTTCACATTGAGATATGTAAGTCAATGCGGTTTTCAGTATTTACTTGGAACCTAAGCAGCAATTTGTTGTTTCTCTGCTTCTTGATGGACAGTCTGTCCACTGTTAACACAGATTAGTTGTGCGTCTAGCCCAAGTGTGACCCTGCTTTTATATTTTCTGTAGTGTTTTTTTTTTTTGCATTTGTTGATCCAGCACTCTTCGCAGGGCATGCTCCAGGAAGAAAACAAATGGACTGATGTCACTGATGGTACCTTTGGTGCGACTGACTATGTTTGTCACCTCATCAAAAGGACGCATGAGCCTACAGGCATTGCGCATGAGCGTCCAGTAACGTGGCAAAAAAATTCCCAGCTCTGCAGAGGCTGTCCTAGCACGCCGGTCATACAAATACTCGTTGACGGCTTTTTCTTGTTGGAGCAGGCGGTCGAACATTAGGAGTGTTGAATTCCACGTGTCGGGCTGTCGCAAATCAAGAGCCTCACTGGCATGTTGTTTCGCCGCTGAATGTCTGAAAAGTGCGCCATGGCCGTGTAGGAACGCCTGAAATGGCCACACACCTTCCTGGCCTGCTTGAGGACGTCCTGTAAGCCTGGGTACTTATGCACAAAGCATTGTACAATCAGATTACACACATGTGCCATGCACGGCACATGTGTCAACTTGCCCAAATTCAATGCCGCCAACAAATTGCTTCCGTTGTCACACAGCACTTTGCTGATCTCCAGTTGGTGCAGAGTCAGCCACTGATCCAACTGTGCGTTCAGGGTGGACAGGAGTGCTGGTCCGGTGTGACTCTCTGCTTTCAGGCAAGTCAACCCCAAGACGGCGTGACACTGTCGTATCCGGGATGTGGAATAGCCCCTGGGGAGCTGGGGGTGTGCAGTTGATGTGGAGCAAGACGCAGCAGCAGAAGAGGACTCAACCGAGGAGGTTAGCGAAGAGGATGGAGTAGGAGGAGTAGAGGAGGTGGCAGTAGGCCTGCCTGCAAGTCGTGGCAGTGTCACCAACTCCTCTGCAGAGCCACGCATTCCATGCTTGGCAGCCGTCAGCAGGTTTACCCAATGCACAGTGTAGGTGATATACCTGCCCTGACCGTGCTTTGCAGACCAGGTATCAGTGGTCAGGTGGACCCTTGCCCCAACACTGTGTGCCAGACTTGCCATGACTTCCTTTTGCACAATAGAGTACAGGTTGGGGATTGCCTTTTGTGAAAAGAAATTTCGTCCGGGTACCTTCCACTGCGGTGTCCCAATAGCTACAAATTTTTTGAAGGCCTCAGACTCCACCAGCTTGTATGGTAAAAGATGGTGGGCTAAGAGTTCCGACAAGCCAGCTGTCAGACGCCAGGCAAGGGGGTGACTTTGTGACATTGGCTTCTTACGCTCAAACATGTCCTTGACAGACACCTGACTGTGGGCAGATAAGCAGGAACTGCTCAAGGCGAGAGGCGGAGTGGCGGGTGTTTGAGAGGGGGCAAGGAGGACAGCAGTGGTTGACGTGGCTGAAGATGCTGGACCAGGAGGAGGATGGTGGCTTTCAGTTTGTGTGCTGCTTGTAATCATGTGTTGCTCCCATAGGCGTTTGTGATGTGAGATCATGTGCCTTCGCAAAGCAGTTGTACCTAGGTGGGTGTTGGACTTCCCACAACTCAGTTTCTTTTGGCACAGGTTGCAAATGGCATCGCTGTTATCAGAGGCAGACACACACAAAAAAAATGCCACACTGCTGATCTTTGCAATGACGGCATTCTGGTGGTGGCAACAGCATGCGTTGATTGGCGTGCTGTCTGGCTGACCCCGGGTGCTGATACATGCTGTCTGACTGTGCCACTAACTACTTGCGACGACCTCCCCCTGCTTCCAACTCGTCTCCTCCTCCTCTCTGTCTCCCCATATTAACTTTCCCCCTGTTCTTCTTCTCTTTGAGCGGGCACCCACTTGACATCCACTGACACATCGTCATCATCAACAGCTTCACTTGTATCTGACACCTTAGCAAAGGAAGCAGCAGCGGGTATAACATCATCATCATCATCACACTGTACGTCCATGTGTGTAATGCTGCCTGACTGAGACATATCCCTGTTATCTACATCCCCTGGCAATAATGATTGTGCATCACTCATTTCTTCCAACTGATGTGTAAATAACTCCTCTGACAGATGAAGTGAAGCAGCTGTGGTGCTAGTGTTGGTGGTGGCGGCAGGCGGGCGAGTGGTAACTTGAGAGGTGCCCGAAGCTGAGCTGGAGGAGGATGGTGCGTCAAGGTTCCGAGCGGAAGCTGTAGAAGATTAAGTGTCCTGTGTTAGCCAGTCAACTATGTCCTCAGAACCTTTCGAGTTCAGGGTATGTGGCCTCTGAACACTGGGCATTATTCTAGGGCCAAAGGGAATCACAGCACCACAACCACGTGATTTAGATGAGTTCAGTTGTACTATGCGTCCAAGCTACTGTGACACCAGATATGAGTGGCACTGTGCACTGGCAGAAGTTGGCAGAGTAGACGCTGTAGGCCTGACACACACGCTTGCAGACAAATAACTGCTATTCAATCTATTACAGTTAAAATAGTTGTTTTAAAAAAATATATATAATCTACTGTGACACCAGATATGAGTTGTGCTGGTGACACTATGCACTTGCAGGGCCTGAAACACACACGCGTGCAGGCAACTGACTGCTATTATTTCACAGTCAAAATTAAATTAATTTTTTTAAATGTAATCTACTGTGATACAAGATATGAATTGCGCTGGTGACTCTATGCACTTGCAGGGCCCGAAACACACACTCGTGCAGGCAACTGACTGCTATTATTTCACAGTCAAAATAGTTTTTGTTTTTTTTATGTAATTTACTGTGGCACAAGATATGAGTGGTGGCACTGGGCAAGTGGGCACAGTATAGCCAGGCAACTGCAATTAGATTACACAGGGAAAAAAAAAAAAAAAGCAGACTGATGTTCTACCCCTAAAAAGGGCTTTTTGGGGTGCTGTCCTTACAGCAGAGATCAGATGAGTCTTTCAGGACTGTAGTGGACTGTAGTGGACACTGGCCTAGCTATTGATTTCCCTATTACATCACAAGCAGCTACACTGTCCCTCCTCTCACTAAGAATGCAGCTTCGGAATAAATCTAAATAGATGCTGTCCAGGAGGTGGGAGGGTCTGGGAGGGAGGGTGATGCTGCTGATTGGCTGGAATGTGTCTGCTGACTGTGAGGTACAGGGTCAAAGTTTATTCAATGATGATGAATAGGGGGCGGACCAAACATTGCATATGTTCGCCCGCCGCGGCGAACGCGAACAAGCTATGTTCGCCGGGAACTGTTTGCCGGCGAATAGTTTGTGACATCTCTAGCTGCCAGGCACTTCATAAGTGAACATAATAGAAACACCATGTTTTTTCATAGCATATGGAATAGAAAAAATTCTCCCTTTGTCCAGAGGTGGTGATTTAAAACATAAACGACTGTTAAGGGAGGCCTTTTGGATTTTCTAATTGAACACACGTTTTCCCAAAGAATTAAATTATAGAAAGGAAATGCTTCATTTTTATTAGTGTTATAATGTTGCCTATCCACTGTTTTTCCTTTTCTAATCAGAACCTTGAATATGCAACTATATGTCACTGTTCACATTGAAGAACAGGGTCGGTTGCGGTTTGAGCTTGACTTTCTGTACTTAACACAGCACTGATTGACCACAGTTCACATTGAGATATGTAAGTCAATGCGGTTTTCAGTATTTACTTGGAACCTAAGCAGCAATTTGTTGTTTCTCTGCTTCTTGATGGACCGTCTGTCCACTGTTAAGACAGATTAGTTGTGCGTCTAGCCCTAGTGTGAACCTGCTTTTATATTTTCCGTAGTGTTTTTTTTTTTTGCATTTGTTGTGTTTAATGAATAAAGATTGAATATATTATTGTAACAGAATCTATTCAGGCAGTCATGGGCGTCTTACTCTGCAATGTAATTACAACTCCTGCCCTTACTCTTCACCCCTGTGGGAGGGAGGTAGCTATTTCAATGGGGTATAAATCCATTCTCTGCTGTGGAGACCCTCATGATGATAAATAACAATACAGGACTCTTAAGATGCCCTGTTATTGGAATGATTAATACAAATTTATAGGGAATGTCACTGAGGTATTTTTGATATGTAAACGTTAGCCAGGAGAGGCCCTGCTGCCACTTTGTTGACTCTAGATAACTTCTGCCTGATCGCACGTCCCTGTGACGTCCACCATCCATTTGGATATCTTCTATCAACTTTCAATGTTCTTTTCTGAGCCTACCATGTTGATCACGGTTATCGGCGAATTGGGGATCCACACTGGAGAGGGAGCGTGAGAAAGAGAAACCACATCCAAGGGAGATAAATGTAATACATTTTTTTGGGATCGAGCGGAAATATGAGAAAAGTTATTGAGGCGCAAATGTGGGGCAAATTACTGAAGCGCAAATGTGGGAAAAGTTATTGAGGCGAAAATGTCAGACAAATTACTGAAGCGCAAATGTGGAAAAAGTAATTGAAGCGCAAATGTTGAACAAATTATTTAAGCGCAAATGTGGGACAAATTAGTAAAGTGCAAATGTGAGACAAATTAGTAAAGCACAAATGTGGGACAAATTATTGAAGCGCAAATGTGGGACAACTTGTTAAAGTTTAAGCATTGAATGAAAGGAGGTGGCGCGCATCAATTAAAGAAGAATTTCAGAAATTTTCACGTCCAAAATTGTAAAATGTCAACCCAAGAATGTAACTGAAAAATTACTGAAATTTATTAAGCTTTCTACTTGGTAGAGCAGGGGTCTATTTGTGAATTTCAACTGAAAATGTAACAGACAAATTATATATATATATATTTTACCTGTCTACTAGGTATAGCAGTGGTGCATCACACCCAAAAATAGGTGAATTTCCCCCAAAAATGTAACAGACACATTTTGATTTTTGTTTAACCTGTCTAATAGGTATAGCAGTGGTACATAACACCCAAAATTTTTGAATTTCACCCAAAAATTTAACTGACAATTATATAATTTTTTTATCTGTCTATTAGGTATAGCAGTGGTACATCACACCCATAAATTGGTGAATATCACCCGAAAATGTAACAGTCAAAGTACTGAAGTGACATAAAATAAAATATGTACAAATAAAAAAAATAAAACATGATTTATGAGGTGGAGTTCCACATGGAGTAGGAGTTTGAGGAGGCGGTGGACGTAGCGGTGCAGGTGGAAGCGGCGGTGGAGGAGGACAAGGTAGCCAAGACTGGTTTTTGGTTTGAATTTTTTCTTTTATTAGGGTACACTTCAAAAGAGTGTGAAATATCCAAAATATAAGAATGAGCAATTGCGCTGCAGTATAGCAATGGCTGGTTAAGGTTGGTATACATGTCTATTCTGCACAAAGTACGGACAAGTCCCGTGGGATCCATGCCTGGTTCATTTTAATGAATGTGAGCTTGTCCACATTGGCTTTGGACAGGCAGATGCGCTTGTCTGTGATGACGCCGCCTGCCATGTTAAACACATGTTCAGACAATACACTGGCTGCAGGGCAGGCCAGCACCTCCAAGGCGTAAAGGGCAAACTCAGGCCATGTGCCCAATTTGGAGACCCAGATGTTGAGGGGGGCAGACTTGTCATTCAGTACGTGTAGGCGTGTGCACACATACTGCTCCACCATGTTGGTGAAATGCTGCCTCCTGCTAAGCCGTTCCATATCAGCTGGTGGAGCTGGTTGTTGTGGCGTGCTGACAAAGTTTTCCACATTTCGGCCATGCTAACCCTGCCTTCTGAGGTGCTGGCGGTGCCCCAGCTGCATTGGCAACCTCTTCCTTCAACTTGTGCTTCTGGAGAGCACCCGACAGTTATAAGGAGGGTGATGAGGGACTGATTGTTCCCCCTATCCTTTCCCAAGGTGGTCAGAGGGCCCATATATGGGATGGTTTCTGGTGGGTTATGCGGCAGATGGGGAGTTGGGAAGGAATGGGTTAAGTGGAATGGTGGTGTGGCTATGGAGGAGGAAGGGGAGGTGGCTGTAGTGGGGGATAAATACGCCCTCCCCTGCTCCTGCCTCTTCCTCTGTTCGGTGAAGGAAGCTAGTCCCGCCCGCCCGGCCTGGTTATGGTTTTTAATTTTTATGCTTGGTTGGTCATATTGTATTTCCTTTCTCGAGGTTCCCAGTGGTGCGGAATTCGGAAGTCACAGCTGGCGGCAATGTGGAGAACAGAAGCATGATGGGAGACGATCTGGAGCACGTGCCCTCTGGTGTTCAGGGGTTGGCACACGCACAGAAGGAGTGGTTGGAGGAGGAGTTTATAATTGCCTGTATAATGTGAGCTGTGGCCGACAATCACCCAGTAAAAGAGAGTTTTAAAGTTGAAAGATGTCTGTGTCCTTTGTTATAGGATAAGTTAATGAGGGGGTGGGCCTGAAGGTAGGTGTTATCCTAACCCCTTATTTCCCTGAATACCAACAGTCCACTGTGCCCCCGCTGTCAGGTGGGAATGCCACCAGCAGCATGTCTACCAGCGTGCGCTTGTACTCGCGCATCTTACGATCACGCTGCGGTGATGGAATTAAAGACGTTACGTTGTCCTTGTAACGGGGATCCAGCACATGGCCACCCAGTAATCAGCACAAGTTAGAATGTGGGCAACTTGGTGGTTGTTGCGGAGACACTGCAGCATGTAATCACTCATGTGTGTCAGGACGCCCAGAGGCAACGAAAAGCTGTCCTCTGTGGGAGGTGTATCGTCTATGTCCTCTGTATCCCCCCAGCCACGCACCAGTGATGGCCATGAGCTGGTCTGGGTGCCACCCTGCTGTGAACATGGAGCCACTTGGGAATGACTGGCCGGAAACCCTATGAAATGATCCTGCTTCCTCCTCCTACTCCTGTGCTTCATCCTCTTCCATAATCACCAGGAGCATTTTTTCAAGGAGGCATAGAAGTGGGATAGTAACACTGAGAACGGCGTTATCGGCACTGGCCATGTTGGTGGAGTACTCGAAACAGCGCAACATGGAACACAGGTCTCACATGGAGGCCCAGTCATTGGTGGTGAAGTGGTGCTGTTCCGCAGAGCCACTCACTCATGCGTGCTGCAGCTGAAACTCCACTATCGCCTGCTGCTGCTTGCACAGTCTGGCCAGCATGTGCAAGGTGGAGTTCTACCTTGTGGGCACGTCGCATATGAGGTGGTGAGCGGGAAGATCGAAGTTACGCTGCAGCGCTGACAGGCGAGCAGCAGCAGGGTGAGGACGCTGAAAGTGCGTACAGACGTCCCGCACTTTATGCAGCAGCTCTGACATATCGGGGTAATTTTTAAGGAATCTCTGCACCACCAAATTCAGCACATGCACCAGGCAAGGGATGTGCATCAAACCAGCTAGTCCCAGAGCTGCTACGAGATTTCGCCCATTATCGCACACCACCAGGCCGGGCTTGAGGCTGACTGCCACCAACCACTCATCGGTCTGTTGTTCAAGGCCCGTCCACAGCTCCTGCGCGGTGTGGGGTTTGTCCCCTAAACACATAAGTTTTAAAACTGCCTGCTTTTGTTTACCCCTGGCTGTGCTGAAATTGGTGGTGAAGGTGTTACGCTGATCGGATGAGGAGCTGGTAGAGAATGAGGAAGCAGAGTAGGAGGAGAAAGAAACAGGAGGCAAACTGAAGCACCCTGCAATCCTCAGTAGTGGAAGGACATGCGCCAAACTGCTATCCGCCTCATGCCCAGCCACCACTGCATTTATCCAGTGTGCTGTTATGGAGATATAATGGCCCTGACCGTGCTTACTGGTCCACGTATCCGTAGTCAGGTGCACCTTGCCACAGATGGCGTTGCGCAGTGCACACCTGATTTTGTCCCTTACTTGGTTGTGAAGGGAAGGGATGGCTCGCCTGGAAAAGTAGTGGCGGCTGGTCATGACATACTGTGGGACAGCCACCGTCATAAGGCCTTTAAAACTATCCATCTCCACCAGACGGAATGACAGCTTTTCAAAGGCCAGTAATTTAGAAATGCTGGCATTCAGGGCTAGTGATCGCGGGTGGGTAGGGGGGGGTACTTCCTCTTCCTCTCCAGTGTTTGGGAGATGGAGAGCTGAACGCTTCCGTGGGACATTGTGGAGATGCTTGGTGACCCAGGTGTTGGTGTTGCTGGCAGAGCCTCTGTTTGCCAGGTGCCAGGTGGCACTGTCACTCCAGAGGTGGATGAAGAGGCCGAGACTGCAGCAGAAGAGTAAGCAGGAGGAGCCAAAGACCTTTCCTGGTTTTTCAAACTACAGAAAATGATGAGTGTATTTCTAGCTTAAATTGCACACTGACTAATCCAGATGTTGTAGATTGCCAAAAAAGCCTTTTTTTTGTTAACAGAATATGAAAGCTGTATACAGTCATGTGAAAAAATTAGGACACCCTTTGAAAGCATGTGGTTTTTTGTAACATTTTTAATAAAAGGTTATTTCATCTCCGTTTCAACAATACAGAGAGATTAAAGTAATCCAACTAAACAAAGAAAACTGAAGAAAAGTCTTTTCAAGATCTTCTGTAAATGTCATTCTACAAAAATGCCTATTCTAACTGAGGAAAAAGATAGGACACCCTTGCCCCTAATAGCGAGTGTTACCTCCTTTGGCTGAAATAACTGCAGTGAGACGGTTCTTGTAGCCATCTACCAGTCTTCGACATCGGTCTGAGGAAATTTTACCCCACTCCTCAATGCAGAACTTTTTCAGCTGTGAGATGTTTGAGGGGTTTCTTGCACGTACAGCCCTTTTCAAGTCACCCCACAGCATCTCAATGGGATTCAAATCTGGACTTTGACTTGGCCATTCCAGGACTCTCCATTTCTTCTTTTTCAGCCAATCTTTGGTTGATTTACTAGTATGTTTTGGGTCATTGTCATGTTGCATGGTCCAGTTCCGCTTCAGCTTTAATTTTCTAACTGATGGTCTCACATGTTCTTCAAGCACCTTCTGATACACAGTAGAATTCATTGTGGATTCTATGATGGTGAGCTGACCAGGTCCTGCTGCAGCAAAGCAGCCCCAAACCATGACACTTCCACCTCCATGCTTCACAGTTGGTATGAGGTTCTTTTCTTGGAATGCTGTGTTTGGTTTACGCCAAACATGTCCTCTGCTGTTGTGTCCAAATAATTCAATTTTGGACTCATCTGTCCAAAGAACATTATTCCAGAAGTCCTGGTCTTTGTCAACTTTATCTCTGGCAAATGTCAGTCTGGCCTCGGTGTTTCTCTTGGAAAGCAAAGGTTTCCTCCTTGCACACCTCCCATGCAAGTTAAACTTGTACAGTCTCTTTCTGATTGTAGAGGCATGTACTTCTACATCAACAGTAGCCAGAGCCTGCTGTAGTTCTCGAGATGACACTTTAGGGTTTTTGGAGACCTCTTTTAGCATCTTGCGGTCTGCTCTTGGGGTGAACTTGCTGGGGCGACCAGTCCTGGGCATGTTGGCAGTTGTTTTGAAAGCCCTCCACTTGTAGACTTCCGGACAGTGGAATGGCTGATTTCAAAATCTTTTGAGATCTTTTTAAATCCCTTCCCAGACTCATAGGCTGCTACAATCTTTTTTCTGAAGTCTTCTGACAGCTCTTTTGCTCTCACCATGGTGCTCACTCTCACTTCAACAGTCAGGAGCACACCAAACTAAATGTCTGAGGTTTAAATAGGGCAAGCCTCATTCAACATGCAGAGTAACGATCTACTAATTATGTGCACCTGGTGTGATATACCTGTGTGAGATCTGAGCCAATTTAAGAGGGAATACATGTGAGGGTGTCCTATCTTTTTCCTCAGTTAGAAAAGGCATTTTTGTAGAATGACATTTACAGAAGATCTTGAAAAGACTTTTCTTCAGTTTTCTTTGTTTAGTTGGATTACTTTAATCTCTCTGTATTGTTGAAACGGAGATGAAATAACCTTTTATTAAAAATGTTACAAAAAACCACATGCTTTCAAAGGGTGTCCTAATTTTTTCACATGACTGTATATTAAACTTGAATTTAACACTTGCAGATCTGGAAAATACTGTTTTTTGAAAAAAAAAGTGTGTTTTTCAAACCCCAGAAAATGATGGGTGTATTTCTAGCTTAAATTGCACACTGACTAATACAGATGTTGTAGTTTGCCAAAAAATTGTGATTTGCAATGTCCCAAAAGCTCAGATGCAGTGCTGGTGCACTGAGCTTGCATAAAATGGCCGCCGCCGCTGCCACCCATCTAACTAACAGAATTATAAAAGTGTTTTTTTTTTGTTTTTTTTGGTCAATGGCCTCAGTGCAGGGTAAAACGATTGTGTCCTGCACACACACAACTATGTCTAGGTAGGTCGCTGAATTAGATTCTCTCCTATTCTCTCCCTGAAATCACAAGTCCAGGAGCATCCTCTCCCTACACTTGAAACAGCAAAGTGACGTGCAGCGCTACATGACTCAAGCTTATATAGAGCCTGTCACATGTTGCTCTGGCCAATCACAGCCATGCCATTAGTAGGCATGGCTGTGATGGCCTCTTGGGGCAAGTAGTATGACGCTTGTTGATTGGCTGCTGTGCAGCCTTTCAAAAAGCACCAAGAAAGCGCCGAACACCGAACCAAACTTTTCCGGAAATGTTCGGGTCCCGGGTCCAAAAATCCTAAAGTTCGGTACGAACCCGAACTTTACAGTTCGGGTTCGCTCAACCCTACCCATAATACATTTTACAATAATCATATATATAATGCCACCTAAAACATCAAACTGCAAATTATACTATCAATAAGTTGTCCCCCAAACTCATATCCAGAAGCCACTCCCATCAGTAGTTGAAGAATATATTCAACGTGAAGATTATCATATTCATGAATCCCCATCCAGACTTTGGAACCATTGGAACCATATGCACACCATCCTAATTGCCTGAAACATACATAGTCAAAAAGTGGTAAATGACATGTATATAACCTCTTAAAAAGTCAAAAACATATTGCAATAAAAAACAACACAAATGAGCATCCGGTTCGAGGACCCGGACTGTAGGCAATATATATCACACCATGAGATTAAAGGCCACAGAAACAGAGCATGACCACTAGCAGAAGCAGAGCTAAGTCTAAATATATGGGGCAAAACTAATGCCTTCATTTAAGCCTGAGGGTGGTAGTGTTAAGGAAAAAGATCCATTTAGTTTCTCTTTGGGCAAGTATTATTTTCCAATTACCAATATGACTCGGTCAATGCCTCTGACCCGCAGCAAAGCACCGTCCGAGTCATGTCTTTCTTTGAAATGTCTTGCTACAGTCTTCAACTGTGTCACATCCTCCTCTTCTCTAGCTGCTGTAATGGATAACACATGTTCTCTCACCCTTATTCTCAGTTGACGTGACGTCATCTCCACATAGATAAGATTACATGGGCAGATTGCATTTAATATATGACCCCCACCATCGTACAGTTGATGGAATGTGATCCTGAAAGTCTTGTCATTTTCAGAATTGTGAAAAGGGGTTGCTCTCTCCATATTGGCACAAGCAACACATTTCCCACATGCCTTAATCTCTCAAGGGGTCCCCTTTGTCCCAAATAAACCTGTCTCTTTACGGGCATAGTGAATGCGGACCAAACGGTTAAGCAGATTCTTTGCCCTCCTAAAGGTTATAGAGGGGTGTGGGGATATAACACCATGCAATTGGGGATCCTGCAACAGGATATCCCAATATTTGGTTAGGGCTTTATTTACCTCTTTCCATTTGTTGTTAAATCCAGTGATGAATCTTATTTGCTGAGTGTCTTGACATATTGTTTTCTTGTGCAGAAGATCTCTTCTCCTTGATGACCTAGCTCTTTGGTAGGCTCTCTCAATGCAACGTTTGCCATAACCCCTTTGTTTAAACCTTTCTCTGAGGTCCTCCACCTGAAACTCAAACATATAATCAGAAGTGCAAATCTTGCAAATACGCAGGAATTGCCCCACTGGTATGCTTTTGATCAAATTACCAGGGTGTGAAGAACTTGCATGTAGGAGGGCATTGACTGATGTTTCTTTTCTGTGCAGATTGGTTGTGATCTGTCCCCTTGAATTCACCTAAAACACCACATCCAGGAACTCAAAGTTTGTGCGGGCTACCTTGGAGGCAAGTTCAATATTCTTATTATTGTTGTTAAGCAATCCAATGAATCGTCCAAACTCCTCTTCCGTCCTCTGCCAGATAATCAGTATGTTATCTATATAGCGTCCCCAATATTGTACGCCATTAGCTTCTGGCAGAGGATCCGTCTGGAGGATCCCCCTCTCCACAGCCCCAGGAATAGATTGGCATATGAAGGTGCACAAGACACCCCCATTGCCATACCCCGGAGCTGCAGGTAGAAGGACCCCCCCCAAACAGAAAGAAGTTGTGTGTCAGTATGAACTCCAAGAGAGACAAAACAAAGTTGCATTTTTTCTTACCCATGTTGGTACTATTCAAGAAAAATGCCGCTGCTTCTAACAAAGATGTGTACAAAGATTCCGCGTCACGTGTGGCAATGAGCATGCCTGGCTCCAAGTGGATATCCTCCACCTTCCTCAGGACATCCATGGTGTCTTTCAAGTATAGGGTATAGGGTAGTTCTTCCACCAATGGTTTTAAGAAGTAGGCGACATATTTGCAAATTGCATCACTCAAACCATTAATGCCCGCAATAATAGGTCTGCCAGGTGGATTTGACAGGTCCTTGTGCACCTTAGGTAAAAGGTTGAGTGTAGAAATTACTGGATACTCAGTGACCAGATGGGAACATTGTCTTGTTGAAACAGTACCCTCCTCAACACCCATTTGGAGTATCAGAACTAATTCCTATTTGAACTTTATGAGGGGGTTAAAGGTTAACTTCTTATAGCAGTCGCCATCATGTAATTGTCTACGAGCTTCTTTCTCATACATGGTGGCTGGCCATATGACAATGTTTCTGCCATTATCTGCTGGTTTTATAACTATATCTGACCACTTCTCCATCTCATTAAGAGCTTTCCTCTCTTGAATGGTACAGTTGTCCCTACCCTTATGTTTGGTGATCTTAGACAATTCACTCTCTCCGAATTTGACAAAAAGTCCCACATTAGGATATAAAGACAAAGCTGGAAAATATGTAGACTTGGGAGTCAGGGTCTTAGGGAACTCACCAAACCGCTCTCTTTTTTTTTGTTCCTCCAGCAATGATGTTAAAATGCTCAGAGCTTCCTGTTTAGATTGGGTAGTAAAATTGGGGTCCATTCTTAGATTAAAAAGTTTTTTGAAAATCAGGCGTAGAGCAAAGAGATGTAGATCTTTTACTGATGAAAAATTGTCAAAGTTACAAGTGGGTGAAAATGATAGACCCTTCCCTAATATTGATAGTTGATCCTCAGTGAGGGTGTGACGCTAACGTACACTACACACAGGGGGAAGGATAGTGACCACTGCGCTCCACCCTCACCCCTGGCCCTGCCTACTTGCCTCGCAAGTCCTAATGACAGGGGACAACTAGACGGCAGTCCCTAACTTAGGATACGTGCTGGGAAGACAGAGAAGACAAATAAAGGAATGTAAACGAACCGGGTCAATACCTAGAGAGCTACGCAGTACTAAGGAATGAGCAAAGAATAGTCAGGAAAGCCGAGGTCAAATACCAGGAGAGAACTGAAGTACAACAGGAGTCCGCAAAGAATCGTCAGGTGGAAGCCGTGGTTGGGATACCAGGAGAGATGCGCAGTACAGGAGGAGCAGGCAGATAATCGCCAGGGAACACAGGATTAGGTAAGTATGCAGGAACAAAACAATCACCAGATACCTAAAATTAACAGGCAACCTGTGGCCAGCAGGCTGCCTGTATTTATAGTGGGGAGTGAGGGTCATGTGACGTGGCCAGCGTCACATGACCGACAGATAGACAAATCGAGCACCGAGTGATCAGCTCGGTGTTCAAGGCAGACTTAGGAGCAGGGAGGCTCCCAGCTTTGCCCTGGGAACGAGGCAAAACACAGATCCTCGCTCCCGAAGCTAAGCAGCAGGTCTGCGGCTGATGGGAAACCAAGTGCTCTTTTGGCGCCCCGTGACAGAGGGTCCTATGGGACAGATTAATTACCTGTGATTTATGCCAACCATCCTGACATCTTTTACTGCCTGGCTGGGTGACCTCCCCCATCTCTACCCAGGTAGAGTCTCGTGACCGAAAATCCATATTTATCGCTGGAAGCAAATCCTCTGTGAAAACAAAGGAAAAATATTAGCACAACCTACTAAATCATCAATTAGATGAGGCAATGTGTGACAATAAATTCTAACTACACCAAATAAACTCTAAGGACACGCATATATAATAATCACATATTTTATTGATTAATTAACATTACAACATACATAATACATAGAATAATAATAAATGCAGCAGCAATGCAGGCTAGCGCTGCAACAAGCAGCTCACCTGCTAGGCCACAGGGTAACGCAATCCTAATGAGGAAAAGCTCAAAGGAAAGCTCAATAAATCCACACAAAGCAGAAAATTAAGAGTAACCCCAGATGCATTACATACGCCTACTCAAAGGTATACACTGTACAAAAACACTATGACATTTGCCAATATAAGGGCCAAATACAAGGCACCCCAATATGGACACCTATGGGCAGGTATAGTAGCGATAACTAAAACATATTACCTTAGAAGAGTAGCACCAAGATTAGGATCGGACCCTGGACCAGCAAGGAGCGCACCCCGAAGCACATTTTGCTCCGCTTTTTCAAGGGGCGTATCTGACTACACCTCCTGAACATCCTATATACCCCAGGCAATAGCTATTGTATACACTTCACCTGTGCGTGGGCCAATAATTGAAAATAACAGACTGGATATCACAGAGCCCTGGCGAATCAGCGACAGCAGCGTTATCTCGCAAGATTCCGCGAGAATGACGTCTGCTATCACATGATAAGTCTTGTCAACTAGAGTTGTGTTTGCCGGGTTAAAGAATGAGTCACGCGAGACAAAGAAGTACTCAGGTCACGTGATCAGTGAAGGCCTGATTCACACAGTCTCCTCTTAACAGTTGTTCTAGAGATGTATCTGCTGCTAGAACTCTGTGTGGCATTGACCTGGTCTCTAATCTGAGCTGCTGTAAACCTGCGATTTCTGAGGCTGGTGACCCAGATGAACTTATCCTCCTCCGCAGAGGTGATTCTTGGTCTTCCTTTCCTGGGGCGGTCCGCATGTGAGCCAGTTTCTTTGTAGCGCTTGATGGTTTTTGTGACTGCACTTGGGGACACTTTCAAAGTTTTCCCAGTTTTTCGGACTGACCGACCTTCATTTCTTAAAGCAATGATGGCCACTCATTTTTCTTTACTTAGCTGTTTTTTTCTTGCCATAATACAAATTCTAACAGTCTATTCAGTAGGACTATCAGCTGTGTATCCACCTGACTTCTCCACAACGCAACTGATGGTCCCAACCCCATTTATAAGGCAAGAAATCCCACTTATTAAACCTGACAGGGCACACCTGTGAAGTGAAAACCATTTCAGGTGACTACCTCTTGAAGCTCATCAAGAGAATGCCAAGAGTGTGCAAAGCAGTAATCAAAGCAAAAGGTGGCTACTTTGAAGAACCTAGAATATGACATATTTTCAGTTGTTTCACACTTTTTTGTTATGTATATAATTCCACATGAGTTAATTCATAGTTTTGATGCCTTCAGTGTGAATCTACAATTTTCATAGTCATGAAAATAAAGAAAAATCTTTGAATGAGAAGGTGTGTCCAAACCTATGGTCTGTACTGTATATATATTTTTTTTTTCTTCTCATGGTTATATTCTGAGTCCCATAACCTTTTTATGGTTATGGCTACAGAAATGTATGTGGGCTCAAGTTTTGCAGGACAGTCTGTAGTTTTTGACAGTGCAGTTGTTTTACTCCATTCACCATATGGGCTAACTTTTTTTTTATATTAGTACAGGCGTTTTCTCATACAGCAATGCCCATGATGTTATATATATTTTTTTGTTTATTTTTATTTTGGTGAATATAAGATTGTAACTTATACAGAATAATGTAAATTGCTCCATTACTCTGTATAGAAATAACTATATCACAGTTCAGTGCTGCCACCTAGTGGCCTGAACTGGGATATACTAATGAGTCTGGAAGCCTAGTACAGGGTGCTTTCCCCCTTAAAAGTCCAGCAATACAGATAGCGAGCTTATACTAAGACGGGGTATCAATGTGTATCAACAGTTAGTCCAGCAAGAGTACCCTGTTTATTCATTAAGTAACTAAATTTAATAGGTAATTTCAGAATTTACATATACACAGACAAAACAGTTCTATGCAAATGATCCATGTAGAGGCCAGAATATGAATACCTAAGATACAGGTATACACGGCGGGAGGCCGGGGAAGATTATCCCTAGCACTGATTCCCTGATCTGGTCCTCTGCCCAGGGACGTCTCCTGATGGTGGGGGCGCCCTGTCCCCGTACCTAAACTCCAACTCCTAACTATCCCTGGTGAGGTGAGTGGTGGAGTGGGACGATATACGTGGTGTCTAACATGGAAAACAAGCACAGATAGAAAGGATTAGTTACAAAGGTGTCCACTGTATACTGCCCTCGTGGCGTAACCAGGAGGTACAGGGCACACCTAGAAGATAAAATATACAAACAAAACGCACAATTAGGTATAGGTATATTAAGATAAGTATAGATTACCTACAAACCCCGACGCGTTTCACCCATACGGAGGGTTCATCAGGGGGTTACGTGTAGTAGGTAGGCAAAGATAACGGGACCATTGCCAATGGTTATGGCCGCCCCAGTTCAGTGATGCGTGTGTGCATATATAACAGGAATAAACAATCCTTTATGACACTGCAGACCCACAGTAATGAAACGATTGCCAAATGGCAGTTTACATACGTTTTTGGCAGCGTGGTGAGTGAACTCGACTGCCAACATGCACACTGAGAAAATAAGTAGACAAATAGGACCCAGGTTAGTTCAGGTAGGATAACAAACGATAGATGCCCATAACGCTGAGTATTGAATGTAAATAGATACCTGAGGTAGGCAATAAGATATTGCAAACAAGGTCGTTCCTGAGGAGGCTCATAGATAAGAGCATATATATCTGGCTGAAGTGCAGCACGAAAGGTATGCGTGCCCCAGTTTAGTCACCCAGGATGCCGGGCTAACCACCCAGAGGATACCTAAAAAAATATATTGTATGTACCTCAACATACACTCAGGGCTAAACATACATTGCAGATAATAAAGAGACATTGTCTGCTACTTACATGGTGTGGTCAGTGGTGTGGAATAATGGGTCTGAGGTGGTGATCCTCAGTTTAGCCCTCCCTTTTAAAGCTCCCCACTGCCCATACACAGGTGGATAGCTAATTAATTAAGGTGTGGCCAAAGGAGTGGGGCGTGCCAGGGGGAGGCGTGCTCATTAGTGAGATTGTGTAGATAGTCGGCGGGCGCAAGATGGAGGTGCCCCATGCTATCCTAAGTTGTTTGTAATCGGCCAGCATGTGTGCTTGGCCCGCACGCCGGTATGCGTGTCAGCGTGGACCGCATACCGGAAGTGACGTACATGTAGTCACCATCAAACCGGAAGTGCGGTGTGTGCGTGTCAGCTTGACACGCATACTACCGCTGATGACTACCAGATGATAATGCGCCGGAAACGAAGCTGTCCTGGTGTATGGAGACAGTAGGCTGAACATGTATAAATGGAGGTGCCCCATGCTATCCTATGTTGTTAGTAATCGGCCAGCATGTGTGCTGTGGCCCGCACGCCGGTATGCGTGTCAGCGTGGACCGCATACCGGAAGTGACGTACATGTAGTCACCATCAAACCGGAAGTGCGGTGTGTGCGTGTCAGCTTGACACGCATACTACCGCTGATGCCTGCCAGATGATGATGCGCCGGAAACGAGGCTGTCCTGGTATATGGAGACAGTAGGCTAAACATGTATGAATGGTCAAACAGTACACATACATGATTGGGGATGATCTGTGGTACGGTTGGGCCAGGCCACAAAGGTTGCAGGTGATGGGCAGAAATAAGGGACATGTATAGGGTGGGGCATGAGGAATTCCGTGCCAGAAAAAATGCACACAGAGCTGTTACTGTACATGTATATAACTACTGAAGTACAAAGAGATATATACACAGAGCTCCCTTAAGGATAACAGGGAAGCCCCATACAGGGTATGTCACTGTAAATAGACATCCCATTAAATGTAACGTTCGGGTACTTTACATACCCAGGCTATACGCCAGGGAATTAGAGATATTACTGAGGTCAGAATTGCAGGGGGGATGACCACCTGATAGGGGAGACCCCGCTATGGGGCTTCCCTGTTATCCTTAAGGGAGCTCTGTGTATATATCTCTTTGTACTTCAGTAGTTATATACATGTACAGTAACAGCTCTGTGTGCATTTTTTCTGGCACGGAATTCCTCATGCCCCACCCTATACATGTCCCTTATTTCTGCCCATCACCTGCAACCTTTGTGGCCTGGCCCAACCGTACCACAGATCATCCCCAATCATGTATGTGTACTGTTTGACCATTCATACATGTTTAGCCTACTGTCTCCATATACCAGGACAGCCTCGTTTCCGGCGCATCATCATCTGGCAGGCATCAGCGGTAGTATGCGTGTCAAGCTGACACGCACACACCGCACTTCCGGTTTGATGGTGACTACATGTACGTCACTTCCGGTATGCGGTCCACGCTGACACGCATACCGGCGTGCGGGCCACAGCACACATGCTGGCCGATTACTAACAACATAGGATAGCATGGGGCACCTCCATTTATACATGTTCAGCCTACTGTCTCCATACACCAGGACAGCTTCGTTTCCGGCGCATTATCATCTGGTAGTCATCAGCGGTAGTATGCGTGTCAAGCTGACACGCACACACCGCACTTCCGGTTTGATGGTGACTACATGTACGTCACTTCCGGTATGCGGTCCACGCTGACACGCATACCGGCGTGCGGGCCAAGCACACATGCTGGCCGATTACAAACAACTTAGGATAGCATGGGGCACCTCCATCTTGCGCCCGCCGACTATCTACACAATCTCACTAATGAGCACGCCTCCCCCTGGCACGCCCCACTCCTTTGGCCACACCTTAATTAATTAGCTATCCACCTGTGTATGGGCAGTGGGGAGCTTTAAAAGGGAGGGCTAAACTGAGGATCACCACCTCAGACCCATTATTCCACACCACTGACCACACCATGTAAGTAGCAGACAATGTCTCTTTATTATCTGCAATGTATGTTTAGCCCTGAGTGTATGTTGAGGTACATACAATATATTTTTTTAGGTATCCTCTGGGTGGTTAGCCCGGCATCCTGGGTGACTAAACTGGGGCACGCATACCTTTCGTGCTGCACTTCAGCCAGATATATATGCTCTTATCTATGAGCCTCCTCAGGAACGACCTTGTTTGCAATATCTTATTGCCTACCTCAGGTATCTATTTACATTCAATACTCAGCGTTATGGGCATCTATCGTTTGTTATCCTACCTGAACTAACCTGGGTCCTATTTGTCTACTTATTTTCTCAGTGTGCATGTTGGCAGTCGAGTTCACTCACCACGCTGCCAAAAACGTATGTAAACTGCCATTTGGCAATCGTTTCATTACTGTGGGTCTGCAGTGTCATAAAGGATTGTTTATTCCTGTTATATATGCACACACGCATCACTGAACTGGGGCGGCCATAACCATTGGCAATGGTCCCGTTATCTTTGCCTACCTACTACACGTAACCCCCTGATGAACCCTCCGTATGGGTGAAACGCGTCGGGGTTTGTAGGTAATCTATACTTATCTTAATATACCTATACCTAATTGTGCGTTTTGTTTGTATATTTTATCTTCTAGGTGTGCCCTGTACCTCCTGGTTACGCCACGAGGGCAGTATACAGTGGACACCTTTGTAACTAATCCTTTCTATCTGTGCTTGTTTTCCATGTTAGACACCACGTATATCGTCCCACTCCACCACTCACCTCACCAGGGATAGTTAGGAGTTGGAGTTTAGGTACGGGGACAGGGCGCCCCCACCATCAGGAGACGTCCCTGGGCAGAGGACCAGATCAGGGAATCAGTGCTAGGGATAATCTTCCCCGGCCTCCCGCCGTGTATACCTGTATCTTAGGTATTCATATTCTGGCCTCTACATGGATCATTTGCATAGAACTGTTTTGTCTGTGTATATGTAAATTCTGAAATTACCTATTAAATTTAGTTACTTAATGAATAAACAGGGTACTCTTGCTGGACTAACTGCTTTCCCCCTTAACAGGAAACGTGTACTTCCGTTTTTTAACATTCTCAGATGTCCTGGTGACATTTGACCATGGCATCTGAGTGGTTAAATGTCCACGATCAGCATTACTGCAGATCATGGACATTAACTGAAGGTGTCTGCTGAATAAAACAGCGGGCAATGGAGCAGGCGCCATCGTTAATTACCCGACATGTGCCGTACATGTATGGCGGATGTCGGGAAGGAGTTAATGGTCACATGACCAAATGTGTCTAGGACAGAGCTTTCTTTATGCATGGACTGCTGGAGCTCATAGAGGTACTTTTGGAGATACGGGTTGTGTATGCCTGCAAGCAGCCATGCAAGGGAGGGTCTAGTCCTAGGGTACATGCTGTATGATGATGCTATAGCTTTTTGTGAGAGAGGAGAACTCATTTCTGTGAGGGGAGGAGGTTTGTGGCGTATTCTGGGGCCACGAGGGTACAGATCTGTGTGTGGGGGCTTTATGGGGTGTAAATCTAAAGGTTAGTGTTGTGGAGCTCTCTGGTAGTTTGACCTGCACTTGTAGAGTTTAATCATAGACCGATTTTTATGAAATGACTTAATAAATAATAAAACTCATTTGGATTGAAAACAGGAAATGAGGCTATGGCATCCCAAATTCAATGTATTTCTCTTAAAATTATGTATTACATTGATGTCACAAAATAATTGAGATATATCACTCTACTGTGATATAATGTAATGCCTTTAATCTAGATTTTTTTTTTTTTATAAAATGTGTTTCCTATCTCCTATCCCATTAAGTTATCATACAGTGATCAAATAAATCAAATGCATATTTCATCAGCTAATTCTCTTCTCAGTAGGTAGATTTATTGATTCCTGACTAGACTTTCTGTTTTAATTCTTTAACAAGGGAAGCAATGTTTTATGGAAATGTTTATATATGGACAAGCTAATATCCCACAACTGATATCATATTTGATATATAAAGGACAAAAAAGACAGCAGCACAGTCAGAACAAGTGAGTGTGGGTGCAATCCCTCTGAGAAGATAGAGGTTATTCTTCCACTATTATAACTAACAGTATACAACGTCATAATCTACAAACTGTAAACAAGGCCATGTGTATATGTTTTGATCAAAATGCATAAGCCGATAATCCTGCTCACCACAACGTGGTTGCCTCTTTTTCCAGACCCCAAAGACATACTGATAGGGACAGGGGCGTAACGATCGCGGTCGCAGGGAGTGCGACTGCGACCGGGCCCGGCGGGGGGAGGGGCCCGCTGTACTAACATGTAATGAAGCGCTGTGACGGGGCCCAGCATGAAGTACAGTGACAATGCCGGGCCCCCATCAGGGCGCTCCATTACATGTTTAATATGAAGCAAGGTGGGGGAGGTTTGCGCAGAGGGGGGGAGGAGGAAGAGGGGGGACGCGCGCACTCACTCACTCACATACAGTCCGCCCGGCATTTCTTGTCACTGCCAGGCTGTATCCAGATCATCAGTGAAGCAGGAGCTCTAGAGCTCCCTCTGCTGGCCGCACATCGCGCTGCTGGCTGTGGGAGGAGCTCTGAAGGCCCGGGAAACTGCCTTCAGCACAGCCAGCAGTGCCATGTGAGTGTGGCAGCGCAACACCAGGGAAGAGGGTAAGTATGTGTTTTTTTATTTTCTTTTCCTAACACTGCAGACTGGGGGCAAAGGGGAAGGGGGTTGATGGGCACAACTAGAGTGAGGGGGCACAAAAGTGGGCATCTCTACTGAGGGGGCACCTAATATGTCATAACTACTGTGAGGGGGGCACATATAAAGGCATAACTATGAGGGGGCACATATATCAACTACTGTGAGGGGGGCACATAATCTAGCATAACCACTGTGAGGGGCACATATGTGGGCATATTTAATGTGAGGGGCACATAATCTGGCATAACCACTGTAGGGGGGCACATATCTGGTCATAACTACTGTGAGGGGCACATAATCTGGCATAACTACTGTGAGGGGTAACATATCTGGCCATATCCACTGTGAGGGGCACATATCTGGGCATAACCACTGTGAGCGGGCACATATCTGGGCAAACCCCTGTGAGCGGGCACATATCTGGGCATATCCACTGTGAGGGGGAACTTATCTGGGCATAACTACTTTGAGGGGGCACATATCTGGCATAAATACCGTGAGGGGGCACATATTTGGCATAACTACTGTTAGGGGGCACATATTTGGCATAACTACTGTGAGGGACACATATCTGGGCATAACTACTGTGACAGGAACAAAGGTAGGCATAACTGCTGTGAGGGGCCACAAGAAGGACATAACTTTTGTGAAGGGACCACAAGGTGGGCTTAATTACTGTGAAAGGCCACAAGGTGGGCATTAGTACTGTGAGGGGCCACAATGTAGACATTAGTACTGTGTGGTTGCACTTAGGGGAAATGTCCTAAATTACCCTGCTATACATTGGCATAGCTCAGTCTACCAGGCCAGCACAGCGCCCCCTGCTGGTAGTTTCATAGGGGCAGTCACCATCCCTTCCTTATGTGATTATTCTTTTTTTCTCTATCACCACAGGAACCTTGTTCTGGATCCAGCGGACATCACGCCGACGCCAGAGACACCCTGGATGAGGTAGGACCAGATTTTATTAGGACTGGGTGAGTGTAGCCATGCATTGGGCTTAGGGCTCTTTAACACGAGCGGATCCCGTGTGGCTAAACTGCTGTGTGAAAGAAAGCCAAGCCCCGCTCCGGACAGCAGAGACACTGAGTAGTAACATGATTGATAATGCTCTTTGCCTCTCTGTGATCGTTTTGCTACAAAATCACGGTGACAACTTTATCTCATTGTGATTTTGTAGTAAAAAGGTCACAGAGAGGCACGGAGCTGTCTCTGCTGTCCGGAATGGGGCTTGGCTCTCATTCACGCAGCGGACTAGCCGCACGGGAAAGAGCCCTTAGTAAGAAATTCTGCCGCTTCTTTGTATAAATGGGGGGGGGGGGGGGCCCCGATCCAAAGTTTGCACTGGGGCCCATAACACTCTAGTTACGCCACTGGATAGGGAATTTAGATTGCAAGCTCCTTTTGGGATATTGAGCGATGATAATGTCTTTAAAGTGCTGCAGAATATCTCTGCACTATAGAAGTGAGTAAAATAAAAAAGTAATAAGAACTAGTGTTGAGTGAATCGAAGTTAACAAAATGCAATTCAATCCGAATTTCTGAAAAAAAAATTGATTTGGCCGCAAAACCATATTTGCTTGTGCGTCTTGTTAACGAATCATTTTGTTCCTAAAATGGTGACTACACATGTTATCAAGTGAAAGTAAGAAGCCCAGGATCACTCATATTTCCATGCAGCCAGCCATCCGCAGATAGCCATTCCCTATGATATCACAGCCCTATAAAAGCCTCATCCCGCTCAGTCTCTGCCATTTCACTGTGAGCTGAGCATAGGGAGAGATGTGGCAAGCGCTAAGGACAGTGTTTCAGAAAGCTTTTAATTGTAGAATATTGGCATGGGAGAGTGCAGGGTTGACTCACTCTTCAACATCATCTCAAGTGATATTAGACACACATAGCCAGGAATTGGTGGGTTCGTCTGACACCACACTTAGCTGGCCTGGCCCAGGGGTAACCTGGGTGTCCTCACCTGTTCTGTAACTGCCGCTTTCTTTTGCTGTACTTTCTGCTTAGCAAGTAATGATTGTTGCCGGCTCTGCTCTGCTTTTCAGCAAAGACAAGCTTAGTAAGGACGCTGAGCAACTACAGGCCAGCACAGACATGAAGGAAGGCTCGAGTGAGAGCCCGTGTTGTGAGCAGTCAGAGACGTGGCCATGAGAATGGCGAGGGTGACTTAAGTGATGACTAACAGTAGTAGATGATGATGTATCCTATCTCACGGTTGAGCCAGGTGAAGAGGGGGCATCATAATCAGGGTGTGAGCGTGGCAGCAGACCTGTCAGACAGGAGCAAAGTGACAGTGTGCCAATGAACCAGCAGGGTGGAATCAGTGCGAGATCTGGAGCCAAATGTGCCCAGGGTAGACCATCTGCTAATCAGACAGTCAGCACACAGTGGTAGGGGCAAAATGACATACACGGCAGTGTGGATTTTTTTTTATCAAGTTGCTGGAGGATGTTAGCATGGCAGTATGCAGGATATGTGAGCAGAAGGTAAAGTGCGGTCAGGGTGCAAATGATGGCATGGCAGCCATGTGTCAACACATGGAGCATCACCATAAAGTGGCCTTGGAAAAACATAGCATTAACTTAGTGATAGAGATGGTCTTGTGGCCCGGCTGTCGTTTCGCAACGAAATTTGCTCGTTAGCGGTACGTCGAACGGGCAAACATATGATGATGTCTGCCGGAGCCTTATTCTTTTACATTGTGAAGAACTCTGACCCATGACACATCCATCAGGTGGTACAGGACAGCCAATTGAGATGTTTCAGCACATGGACACACCCCCTACCTTATAAATAAACCCAATCTGGCCGCCATTTTACATTCAGTCTTTTGCCAGTATAAGGAGAGGTTGTTGTGTGGAGCAGGGACAGACAGTTAGAGACACCAAACACTAGCTAATAGGACCACAAAGTCCTTTTAAGGACTTGCAAAGGTGTGCTATCGATAGGTGTGACTTACTGAGGCATGTGATATACTTATAATAGAAAGTATATTATAGTGCATTTGTATTGTGCAGCAGTTGTGTGCATTTCTGCTGCTATATACAGAGGGGAAAATGCTCTGAGAACAAATAATTTCAACTGGTGTGATATACCAGTTGCCACCGAAAAAAAAAAAAAATTGAGTCAGGGGTCTGATATTCCTACAGTGAGTGCAGAATTATTAGGCAAATGAGTATTTTGACCACATCATCCTCTTTATGCATGTTGGCTTACTCCAAGCTGTATAGGCTCGAAAGCCTACTACCAATTAAGCATATTAGGTGATGTGCATCTCTGTAATGAGAAGGGGTGTGGTCTAATGACTAGAGTTGAGCGAACACCTGGATGTTCGGGTTCGAGAAGTTCGGCCGAACTTCCCGGAAATGTTCGGGTTCGGAATCCGAACCCGATCCGAACTTCGTCCCGAACCCGAACCCCATTGAAGTCAATGGGGACCCGAACTTTTCGGCACTAAAACGGCTGTAAAACAGCCCAGGAAAGGGCTAGAGGGCTGCAAAAGGCAGCAACATGTAGGTAAATCCCCTGCAAACAAATGTGGATGGGGAAATGAATTAAAATAAAAATTAAATAAATAAAAATTAACCAAAATCAATTGGAGAGAGGTCCCATAGCAGAGAATCTGGCTTCCCGTCACCCACCACTGGAACAGTCCATTCTCAGATATTTAGGCCCCGGCACCCAGGCAGAGGAGAGAGGTCCCGTAACAGACAATCTGGCTTCATGTCAGCAGAGAATCAGTCTTCATGTCATAGCAGAGAATCAGGCTTCACGTCACCCACCACTGCAACAGTCCATTTTCATAAATTTAGGCCCAGCACCCAGGCAGAGGAGAGAGGTCCCGTAACAGACAATCTGGCTTCATGTCAGCAGAGAATTAGTCTGCATGTCATAGCAGAGAATGAGGCTTCACATCAGCCACCACTGCAACAGTCCATTGGCATAAATTTAGGCCCAGCACCCAGGCAGAGGAGAGAGGTCCCGTAACAGACAATCTGGCTTCATGTCAGCAGAGAATTAGTCTGCATGTCATAGCAGAGAATGAGGCTTCACATCAGCCACCACTGCAACAGTCCATTGGCATATATTTAGGCCCAGCACACAGGCAGAGGAGAGAGGTCCCGTAACAGAGGATCTGGCTTCATGTCAGCAGAGAATCAGTCTGCATGTCATAGCAGAAAATCAGGCTTCACGTCAGCCACCACTGCAACAGTCCATTTTCATAAATTTAGGCCCAGCACCCAGGCAGAGGAGAGAGGTCCCGTAACAGAGAATCTGTCTTCATGTCAGCAGAGAATTAGTCTGCATGTCATAGCAGAGAATCAGGCTTCACGTCACCCAATATTGGAACAGTCCATTGGCATATATTTAGGCCCCGGCACCCAGACAGAGGAGAGGTTCATTCAACTTTGGGTAGCCTCGCAATATAATGGTAAAATGAAAATAAAAATAGGATTGAATGAGGAAGTGCCCTGGAGTCAAATAATATATGGTTAAGGGGAGGTAGTTAATGTCTAATCTGGACAAGGGACGGACAGGTTCCTGTGGGATCCATGCCTGGTTAATTTTTATGAACGTCAGCTTGTCCACATTGGCTGTAGACAGGCGTCTGCGTTTGTCTGTAATGACGCCCCCTGCCGTGCTGAATACACGTTCAGACAAAACGCTGGCCGCCGGGCAGGCCAGCACCTCCAAGGCATAAAAGGCTAGCTCTGACCACGTGGACAATTTAGAGACCCAGAAGTTGAATGGGGCCGAACCATCAGTCAGTACGTGGAGGGGTGTGCACACGTACTGTTCCACCATGTTAGGGAAATGTTGCCTCCTGCTAACACGTTGCGTATCAGGTGGTGGTGCAGTTAGCTGTGGCGTGTTGACAAAAGTTTTCCACATCTCTGCCATGCTAACCCTGCCCTCAGAGGAGCTGGCCGTGACACAGCTGCCTTGGCGACCTCTTGCTCCTCCTCTGCCTTGGCCTTGGGCTTCCACTTGTTCCCCTGTGACATTTGGGAATGCTCTCAGTAGCGCGTCTACCAACGTGCGCTTGTACTCGCGCATCTTCCTATCACGCTCCAGTGCAGGAAGTAAGGTGGGCACATTGTCTTTGTAGCGTGGATCCAGCAGGGTGGCAACCCAGTAGTCCGCACAGGTTAAAATGTGGGCAACTCTGCTGTCGTTGCGCAGGCACTGCAGCATGTAGTCGCTCATGTGTGCCAGGCTTCCCAGGGGTAAGGACAAGCTGTCCTCTGTGGGAGGCGTATCGTCATTGTCCTGCCTTTCCCCCCAGCCACGCACCAGTGATGGACCCGAGCTGCGTTGGGTGCCACCCCGCTGTGACCATGCTTCATCCTCATCCTCCTCCACCTCCTCCTCATCCTCGTCCTCCTCGTCCTCCAGTAGTGGGCCCTGTCTGGCCACATTTGTACCTGGCCTCTGCTGTTGCCAAAAACCTCCCTCTGAGTCACTTCGAAGAGACTGGCCTGAAAGTGCTAAAAATGACCCCTCTTCCTCCTCCTCCTCCTCCTGGGCCACCTCCTCTTCCATCATCGCCCTAAGTGTTTTCTCAAGGAGACATAGAAGTGGTATTGTAACGGTGATAACGGCGTCATCGCCACTGGCCATGTTGGTGGAGTACTCGAAACAGCGCAACAGGGCACACAGGTCTCGCATGGAGGCCCAGTCATTGGTGGTGAAGTGGTGCTGTTCTGTAGTGCGACTGACTCGTGCGTGCTGCAGCTGAAACTCCACTATGGCCTGCTGCTGCTCGCACAGTCTGTCCAGCATGTGCAAGGTGGAGTTCCACCTGGTGGGCACGTCGCATATGAGGCGGTGAGCGGGAAGGCCGAAGTTACGCTGTAGCGCAGACAGGCGAGCAGCAGCAGGATGTGAACGCCGGAAGCGCGAACAGACGGCCCGCACTTTATGCAGCAGCTCTGACATGTCGGGGTAGTTGTGAATGAACTTCTGCACCACCAAATTCAGCACATGCGCCAAGCAAGGGATGTGCGTCAAATTGGCTAGTCCCAGAGCTGCAACGAGATTTCGCCCATTATCACACACCACCAGGCCGGGCTTGAGGCTCACCGGCAGCAACCACTCGTCGGTCTGTTGTTCTATACCCCGCCACAACTCCTGTGCGGTGTGGGGCCTGTCCCCCAAACATATGAGTTTCAGAATGGCCTGCTGACGTTTACCCCGGGCTGTGCTGAAGTTGGTGGTGAAGGTGTGTGGCTGACTGGATGAGCAAGTGGAAGAAGAGGAGGAGGAAGCCGAGAAGGAGGAGGTGGCAACAGGAGGCAAAGAATGTTGCCCTGCGATCCTTGGCGGCGGAAGGACGTGCGCTAAACAGCTCTCCGCCTGGGGCCCAGCTGCCACTACATTTACCCAGTGTGCAGTTAGGGAGATATAGCGTCCCTGGCCGTGCTTACTGGTCCACGTATCTGTGGTTAGGTGGACCTTGCTACAGATGGCGTTGCGCAGTGCACACTTGATTTTATCGGATACTTGGTTGTGCAGGGAAGGCACGGCTCTCTTGGAGAAGTAGTGGCGGCTGGGAACAACATACTGTGGGACAGCAAGCGACATGAGCTGTTTGAAGCTGTCTGTGTCCACCAGCCTAAATGACAGCATTTCATAGGCCAGTAGTTTAGAAATGCTGGCATTCAGGGCCAGGGATCGAGGGTGGCTAGGTGGGAATTTACGCTTTCTCTCAAATGTTTGTGAGATGGAGAGCTGAATGCTGCCGTGTGACATGGTTGAAACGCTTGGTGACGGAGGTGGTGGTGGTGTTGGTGGTACATCCCCTGTTTGCTGGGCGGCAGGTGCCAACGTTCCTCCAGAGGCAGAGGAAGAGGCCGAGGCGGCAGCAGCAGAAGAGGTAGCAGGGGGAGCCTGAGTGACTTCCTTGGTTTTAAGGTGTTTACTCCACTGCAGTTCATGCTTTGCATGCAGGTGCCTGGTCATGCAGGTTGTGCTCAGGTTCAGAACGTTAATGCCTCGCTTCAGGCTCTGATGGCACAGCGTGCAAACCACTCGGGTCTTGTCGTCAGCACATTGTTTGAAGAAGTGCCATGCCAGGGAACTCCTTGAAGCTGCCTTTCGGGGTGCTCGGTCCCAGATGGCGGCGGTCAGTAGCAGGCGGAGTCTCTTGGCGGCGGGTGTTCTGCTTTTGCCCACTGCTCCCTCTTTTGCTACGCTGTTGGCTCGGTCTCACCACTGCCTCTTCCTCCGAACTGTGAAAGTCAGTGGCACGACCTTCATTCCATGTGGGGTCTAGGACCTCATCGTCCCCTGCATCGTCTTCCACCCAGTCTTGATCCCTGACCTCCTGTTCAGTCTGCACACTGCAGAAAGACGCAGCAGTTGGCACCTGTGTTTCGTCATCATCAGAGACATGCTGAGGTGGTATTCCCATGTCCTCATCATCAGGAAACATAAGTGGTTGTGCGTCAGTGCATTCTATGTCTTTCACCGCTGGGGAAGGGCTAGGTGGATGCCCTTGGGAAACCCTGCCAGCGGAGTCTTCAAACAGCATAAGAGACTGCTGCATAACTTGAGGCTGAGACAGTTTCCCTGGTATGCATGGGGGTGATGTGACAGACTGATGGGGTTGGTTTTCAGGCGCCATCTGTGCGCTTTCTGCAGAAGACTGGGTGGGAGATAATGTGAACGTGCTGGATCCACTGTCGGCCACCCAATTGACTAATGCCTGTACCTGCTCAGGCCTTACCATCCTTAGAACGGCATTGGGCCCCACCATATATCGCTGTAAATTCTGGCGGCTACTGGGACCTGAGGTAGTTGGTACACTAGGACGTGTGGATGTGGCAGAACGGCCACGTCCTCTCCCAGCACCAGTGGGTCCACTAACACCACCACGACCATGTCCACGTCCGCGTCCCTTACTAGATGTTTTCCTCATTGTTATGGTTCACCACAACAACAAAAATATTATTTGGCCCAATGTATTGTATTCAAATTCAGCGGGATATAAATTTGAGGCCTAGTATTTAGGCGCTGGGTGACCGGTATGGATTTAGTGACAGAATTAGACTTGGAAATGCACAGTAGCGTGTGTGTGAAGTTATTCTGAATGACCCTATGTGCACCTTGAATATTATATACCCTTTTAGGGATAGATTTCAAATAGCTCTGATATAGCAGAAACCACTAAATTATGAAATTGCTAAATTGGGAATTGTATTTCAACCCAGAACAAAAAATGTGCTTTGACGGACTCTAAATAACTTGCCCATCCACAACAGGACAGCGGTAACGACAGATTTGGCGGGATATAAATTTGAGGCCTAGTATTTAGGCGCTGGGTGACCGGTATGGATTTAGTGACAGAATTAGACTTGGAAATGCACAGTAGCGTGTGTGTGAAGTTATTCTGAATGACCCTATGTGCACCTTGAATATTATATACCCTTTTAGGGATAGATTTCAAATAGCTCTGATATAGCAGAAACCACTAAATTATGAAATTGCTAAATTGGGAATTGTATTTCAACCCAGAACAAAAAATGTGCTTTGACGGACTCTAAATAACTTGCCCATCCACAACAGGACAGCGGTAACGACAGATTTGGCGGGATATAAATTTGAGGCCTAGTATTTAGGCGCTGGGTGACCGGTATGGATTTAGTGACAGAATTAGACTTGGAAATGCACAGTAGCGTGTGTGAAGTTATTCTGAATGACCCTATGTGCACCTTGAATATTATATACCCTTTTAGGGATAGATTTCAAATAGCTCTGATATAGCAGGAACCACTAAATTATGAAATTGCTAAATTGGGAATTGTATTTCAACCCAGAACAAAAAATGTGCTTTGACGGACACTAAATAACTTGCCCATCCACAACAGGACAGCGGTAACGACAGATTTGGCGGGATATAAATTTGAGGCCTAGTATTTAGGCGCTGGGTGACCGGTATGGATTTAGTGACAGAATTAGACTTGGAAATGCACAGTAGCGTGTGTGTGAAGTTATTCTGAATGACCCTATGTGCACCTTGAATATTATATACCCTTTTAGGGATAGATTTCAAATAGCTCTGATATAGCAGGAACCACTAAATTATGAAATTGCTAAATTGGGAATTGTATTTCAACCCAGATATAAATTTGAGGCCTAGTATTTAGGCGCTGGGTGACCGGTAGGGATTTAGTGACAGAATTAGACTGGGATATGGCCAAAAAATAACCACACTATTGCTGGTTAAATGCACTTGGTGTGACAGCTTGACCAACCACACTACTGAGGGTTAAATGCACTTGGTGACGGGCGCAGCTTGCCCCTGATGTAGTATATGGCCAAAAAATGAACAGACTATTGCTGGTTAAATGCACTTGGTGTGACAGCTTCACCCTGATGTAGGCTTTAGCAAAAAAACAATCACACCATTGAGGGTTAAATGCACTTGGTGACAGGCGCAGCTTGCCCCTGATGTAGTATATGGCCAAAAAATGAACAGACTATTGCTGGTTAAATGCACTTGGTGACGGGCGCAGATTGCCCCTGATTTAGTATATGGCCAAAAAATTAACAGACTATTGCTGGTTAAATGCACTTGGTGTGACAGCTTCACCCTGATGTAGGCTTTAGCCAAAAAACAACCACACCATTGAGGGTTAAATGCACTTGGTGACAGGCGCAGCTTGCCCCTGATGTAGTATATGGCCAAAAAATAAACAGACTATTGCTGTTTAAATGCACTTGGTGTGACAGCTTCACCCTGATGTTGGCTTTAGCCAAAAAACAACCACACCATTGAGGGTTAAATGCACTTGGTCGCAGCTTGGATGCACTTGGTCGCAGCAACGCACAAGACACAAAATGGCCGCCGATCACCCCAGAAAAAAGTGACTGACAAACGGTCTGGGCAGCCTAAAAACAGTGAGCATTTGAATTTCAGCAGCTCAATGATGCACAGCTGCAGATCGATCGATTAATCAAGTCCTTTGGAGGAGTTAATCTGCCTAATCTCGCCCTACTGTCGCAGCCGCAACCTCTCCCTACGCTAATCAGAGCAGAGTGACGGGCGGCGCTATGTGACTCCAGCTTAAATAGAGGCTGGGTCACATGGTGCTCTGGCCAATCACAGCCATGCTAATAGTAGGCATGGCTTTGACGGCCTCTTGGGGCAAGTAGTATGACGCTTGTTGATTGGCTGCTTTGCAGCCTTTCAAAAAGCGCCAAGAAAGCGTCACAAAAGCACCAAGAAAGCGACGAACACCGAACCCGAACCCGGACTTTTACGAAAATGTCCGGGTTCGGGTCCGTGTCACCGACACCCCAAAATTCGGTACGAACCCGAACTATACAGTTCGAGTTCGCTCATCCCTACTATTGACATCAACACCCTATATCAGGTGTGCATAATTATTAGGCAACTTCCTTTCCTTTGGCAAAATGGGTCAAAAGAAGGACTTGACAGGCTCATAAAAGTCAAAAATAGTGAGAAATCTTGCAGAGGGATGCAGCACTCTTAAAATTGCAAAGCTTCTGAAGCGTGATCATCGAACAATCAAGCGTTTCATTCAAAATAGTCAACAGGGTCGCAAGAAGCGTGTGGAAAAACCAAGGCGCAAAATAACTGCCCATGAACTGAGAAAAGTCAAGCGTGCAGCTGCCAAGATGCCACTTGCCACCAGTTTGGCCATATTTCAGAGCTGCAACATCACTGGAGTGCCCAAAAGCACAAGGTATGCAATACTCAGAGACATGGCCAAGGTAAGAAAGGCTGAAAGACGACCACCACTGAACAAGACACACAAGCTGAAACGTCAAGACTGGGCCAAGAAATATCTCAAGACTGATTTTTCTAAGGTTTTATGGACTGATGAAATGAGAGTGAGTCTTGATGGGCCAGATGGATGGGCCCGTGGCTGGATTGGTAAAGGGCAGAGAGCTCCAGTCCGACTCAGACGCCAGCAAGGTGGAGGTGGAGTACTGGTTTGGGCTGGTATCATCAAAGATGAGCTTGTGGGGCCTTTTCGGGTTGAGGATGGAGTCAATCTCAACTCCCAGTCCTACTGCCAGTTTCTGGAAGACACCTTCTTCAAGCAGTGGTACAGGAAGAAGTCTGCATCCTTCAAGAAAAACATGATTTTCATGCAGGACAATGCTCCATCACACGCGTCCAAGTACTCCACAGCGTGGCTGGCAAGAAAGGGTATAAAAGAAGAAAATCTAATGACATGGCCTCCTTGTTCACCTGATCTGAACCCCATTGAGAACCTGTGGTCCATCATCAAATTTGAGATTTACAAGGAGGGAAAACAGTACACCTCTCTGAACAGTGTCTGGGAGGCTGTGGTTGCTGCTGCATGCAATGTTGATGGTGAACAGATCAAAACACTGACAGAATCCATGGATGGCAGGCTTTTGAGTGTCCTTGCAAAGAAAGGTGGCTATATTGGTCACTGATTTGGTTTTGTTTTGTTTTTGAATGTCAGAAATGTATATTTGTGAATGTTGAGATGTTATATTGGTTTCACTGGTAAAAATAAATAATTGAAATGGGTATATATTTGTTTTTTGTTAAGTTGCCTAATAATTATGCACAGTAATAGTCACCTGCACACACAGATATCCCCCTAAAATAGCTAAAACTAAAAACAAACTAAAAACTACTTCCAAAAATATTCAGCTTTGATATTAATGAGTTTTTGGGGTTCATTGAAAACATGGTTGTTCAATAATAAAATTAATCCTCAAAAATACAACTTGCCTAATAATTCTGCACTCCCTGTATAATATACTTTCTATATAGTGCATTTGGGTAGTGCCGAATTTGTGTGCGTTACCGTAGCTACACACAGTGACAAACTCTATTGGAACAAATAATTTCAACTGGTGTGATATACCAGTTGCCCCCCCAAAAACTGATTAAGGCAGGGGTGTTTCTATATGTTTGTGGCGAAACCAACCTCGCCACTGGGTTTTGGAGGGGCCTGGTTGCCAGCCTCTTGCCCCAGGATTATGGCCCATACTAACTTTGAAGGAGAAGACAGACCGGAGGCACAGCTTAAATCTGTGGAACTGTTTTGGACAGGAAAGCCATGCTTATGGCGTTCAAATGGGACTTCCATGGAATTCGTGAACCCCTGCCCTGGATATGTTGTTCACCCAGATCAGCGCTATCCGTGGATGTATACATTATGGGGATGTGGGGGGTTTTGAGGTGTTTTCTGTGTGTTGGGAAAAATGTGTGTTTTCTGTCTGTGAGTAATTAAGTTAGCCCATTATGTTTGGTAATTGTATTTTGTTGATTGCATCTCAGACAATGCCAGTGTGTTAGTTAATTGTGTCTCAGACATTGCCAGTGTGTTAGTTAATTGCGTCAAAGACAATGCTCATTGTATTTTGTTGATTGCGTTACAGACAGAGGGAAGGGGGTTTTGTGTACAATTGCTGGGAAGGTTTCAATACTGTAAATGCATGTGATTGGCTAAAATATAAACTAGTCACAGTCTTCTACAAGGGCCCCAGGGGGAGTGTCCCTTGCTAGGAGACCTGCATAAAAGGCTCAAAAATAACCCATTAAAGAGTTCCTGTTTTGCATTCAACATAGAGCCTCGTCTCATGTGTGTGGGGATTGCTATACTCTGAAGATTTGCTATTCTCCCCTGGCTATAACTACTAGCTCTTGTAGGAGCTGTTCCTGGGTGGTTTTGGTGTAGAGCGGAGTGCTTATAGTCCTCGGGAAGCACTGGGAGCATCCATAAACGGAGGTATCCGGTCGGGGTGCTAGGAGATCCGTTACAATAGTGCATTTGGGTATTGCAGCATTTGTTTGGCACCCATCAATTTTCCTGAAAAAAACATGTTTGAAATAAAAAATTTTCACCACTACATAATTCGGCCCATACAGCAATAGGAGGTATACAATCACCCATCAATTTTCCCTAAAAAAAGTCTGCTTCACATAAATAATTTCACCACTACGTAATTCGGTCCCTACAGCAAAAGGAGGTCTACAATCACCCATCAATTTTCCCGAAAAAAGACTTTCACATAAAAAAATGTCACTACTACGTAATTTGGTCCATACCGCAAAAAGGGCTTTACCACATACACTCACCTAAAGAATTATTAGGAACACCTGTTCTATTTCTCATTAATGCGATTATCTAGTCAACCAATCACATGGCAGTTGCTTCAATAGATGTAGGGTTGTGGTCCTGGTCAAGACAATCTCCTGAACTCCAAACTGAATGTCAGAATGGGAAAGAAAGGTGGGCTACAATAGCAGAAGACCCCACCGGGTACCACTCATCTCCACTACAAATAGGAAAAAGAGGCTACAATTTGCACAAGCTCACCAAAATTGGACTGTTGAAGACTTGAAAAATGTTGCCTGGTCTGATGAGTCTCGATTTCTGTTGAGACATTCAAATGGTAGAGTCCGAATTTGGAGCAAACAGAATGAGAACATGTATCCATTATGCCTTGTTACCACTGTGCAGGCTGGTGGTGGTGGTGTAATGGTGTGGGGGGTGTTTTCTGGGCACACTTCAGGCCCCTTAGTGCCAATTGGCCATAGTTTAAATGCCACGGGCTACCTGAGCATTGTTTCTGACCATGTCCATGCCTTCATGACCACCATGTACCCATCCTCTGATGGCTACTTCCAGCAGGATAATGCACCATGTCATAAAGCTCGAATCATTTCAAATTGGTTTCTTGAACATGACAATTAGTTCACTGTACTAAAATGGCCCCCACAGTCACCAGATCTCAACCCAATAGAGCATCTTTGGAATGTGGTGGAAGAAGGAGCTTCGTGCCCTGGATGTGCATCCCTCAAATCTCCATCAACTGCAAGATGCTATCCTATCAATATGGACCAACATTTCTAAAGAATGCTATCAGCACCTTGTTGAATCAATGCCATGTAGAATTAAGGCAGTTCTGAAGGCAAAAGGGGGTCCAACACCGTATTAGTATGGTGTTCCTAATAATTCTTTAGGTGAGTGTATAACTGCACCACTGAACGGCAATTAGGCCCTAATTTTATTCCACTTTTACACTACACAAAAGGCTTTTCAACATATAAGTGCAACGCTAAACGGAAAATACATTTTTCTTTTGCCAGTAGTACAGGGCAAAAAGGGCTTTAGAATATATAACAAAACCGCTGAATGGCAAATATATTTTTTCTTTTTCCATTAATACATGCCACAAAAGGCTTTACAACAGTTAACTGCACAACTAAGCGCCAAATATATATTTTCTTCTTCTACTAATACAAGCCACAAAAGGCTTTACAACAGATTACTTCACTGCTGAGCGGCAAATATATGTTTTTTTTTTCCACTAATACACACCACAAAAGGCATTACAACAGATAACTGCACCGCTGAGCGGCAAATATATGTTTTCTTTTTTCACCAATACATACCACAAAAGCCTTTATAACAGATAACTGCACCGCTGAGTGGAAAATATATTTTTTCTTTTTTCCACTAACACACGCCACAAAAGGCTTTACAACAGATAGCTGCACCACTGAGCGGCAAATATATTTTACTTTTGCCTTTAATACACAACAAAAAGGGCTGTAATTTTTTCAGTTTACCAGACAATGGCTAATAAGCCATTTTTTCCCACTAATGCAAGCCAAAAAATGCTTTAGACATATAACTGCACCACACAAGGGCAAATAAGACATAGAAATATTTCCTTGTAATAAACCCTGTTAATGCCTGTTTTAAACAGCATTTGCACCCCAATAACAAGAACGGTTTGCTGGAATTATAGAGCTGTATAATGGCAATTTGGATAACCAGTCAGTGTAGCAAGGTGTAATAGGATTGTTCCTATTACCCACGCTGTAACCTCCCCTACTGAACCCTGTTCAACGTAAATGCTGTGGAATGATTCCTCCCTATCCTTTTCCTACATCTTGAATTATCTTTCCCTGAACTTATAAATACTTTTTTTTAGCACAATGAAGTTTTTTCTTACACTGTCCCTAGCAAATGGCAGAATCTAAGATGGCTGATGCTATTTAAAGGGCTGTGACATCACAGGGCTGGCTGGTTGCTGTAGGCTGCATGCATGGCATTATGGGTGATCCCGCCTTCCCAGAGTTACTTTCTCCATATCCTCACATGTGCGGCAGCCATTTTAGGAAAAAATGCGATACGTTACCACGGTGTGAGAGGAAATTCGGCTTCTGTGCAATTTTTTCCTGAAATTCTGATCGAATTCTACTTCGTCAGCTTCGATTCGCTCATCTCTAGTGTGGAGCTATAACTATGGTGAAGGACAATATATCTCCTTTACAGCCCACTGGGTAATTGTGGTTCCAGCCCAGACACACTAGCAACTTGGCCAGGTTATGGCAATGCGACCACCATATTGTAATCGTGGGATTTTTGTGCCATTGTCTTCCTCTACCTTGTCCTCAGCCTCCACTGTAGGCATTGTTCAAAGTGGTCCTCCAGCATACCACCTATGCAAAGCGGACATTGTAACGTGGTTCTGCACCTGGGCAGCCTGGGTGAACTGAGTCACACCGGGGAGGAACTGTTTCACGTCATCAATAGGGATGAGCGAACCCGAACTGTATAGTTCGGGTTCGTACCGAATTTTGGGGTGTCCGTGACACGGACCCGAACCCGGACATTTTCGTAAAAGTCCGGGTTCGGGTTCGGTGTTCGTCGCTTTCTTGGCGCTTTTTGAAAGGCTGCAAAGCAGCCAATCAACAAGCGTCATACTACTTGCCCCAAGAGGCCGTCACAGCCATGCCTACTATTGGCATGGCTGTGATTGGCCAGAGCACCATGTGACCCAGCCTCTATTTAAGCTGGAGTCACATAGCGCCGCCCATCACTCTGCTCTGATCAGCATAGGGAGAGGTTGCAGCTGCCACGTTAGGGCGAGATGAGGCAGTGATTAACTCCACCAAAGGACTTCATTCAGAGATCGATCTGCAGCTGTGGATGATTGAACTGCTGCTATTGAATTGCTCACTGTTTTTAGGCTGCCCAGAGCGTTTTTCAGTCACTTTTTTCTGGGGTGATCGGCGGCCATTTTGTGTCTTGTGGTGTGCCAGCACAAGCTGCCACCAAGTGCATTTAACCCTCAATGGTGTGGTTGTTTTTTGGCTAAATCCTACATCAGGGAGAAGCTATCACACCAAGTGCATTTAACCAGCAATAGTCTGGTTATTTTTTGGCCATATACTACATCAGGGGCAAACTGAGCCTGTCACCAAGTGCATTTAACCCTCAATGGTGTGGTTGTTCTTTGGCTAAATCCTACATCAGGGTGAAGCTGTCACACCAAGTGCATTTAACCAGCAATAGTCTGTTTATTTTTTGGCCATATACTACATCAGGGGCAAGCTGAGCCTGTCACCAAGTGCATTTAACCCTCAATGGTGTGGTTGGTCAAGCTGTCACACCAAGTGCATTTAACCATCAATAGTGTGGTTATTTTTTGGCCATATCCCAGTCTAATTCTGTCAGTAAACCTATACCTGTCACCCAGCGCCTAAATACTAGGCCTCAAATTTATATCCAGCTAAATCTGTCGTTACTGCTGTACTGTTGTGGCTGGTCAAGTTATTTAGTGTCCGTCAAAGCACAGTTTTTGTTCTGGGTTAAAATACAATTCCCAATTTAGCAATTTCCTAATTTAGTGGTTTCTGCTGTATCAGAGCTATTTTAAATCTATCCCTAAAAGGGTATATAAGATTCAAGGTGCACATAGGGTCATTCTGAATAACTTCACACACACGCTACTGTGCATTTCCAAGTCTAATTCTGTCAGTAAACCTATACCTGTCACCCAGCGCCTAAATACTAGGCCTCAAATTTATATCCAGCTAAGGCTACTTTCACACTAGCGTTCGATCGGATCCGTTCTGAACGGATCCGCTCATATTAATGCAGATGGTGGCTCCGTTCAGAACGGATCCGTCTGCATTATAACTTAGAAAAATTTCTAAGTGTGAAAGTAGCCTGAGCGGATCCGTTCAGACTTTACATTGAAAGTCAACGGGGGACGGATCCGCTTGAAGATTGAGCCATATGGTGTCATCTTCAAGCGGATCCGTCCCCATTGACTTCCATTATAAGTCGGAACGGATCCGCTCGCCTCCGCACGGCCAGGCGGACACCCGAACGCTGCTTGCAGCGTTCAGGTGTCCGCTCACTGAGCGGAGCGGAGGCTGAGCGCTGGCAGACAGATGCATTCTCAGTGGATCCGCCTCCACTGAGAATGCATTAGGGCCAGACGGCTGCGTTCAGGGCCGCTTGTGAGCCCCTTCAAACGGAGCTCACGAGCGGACACCTGAATGCAGATGTGAAAGTAGCCTAAATCTGTCGTTACTGCTGTACTGTTGTGGCTGGTCAAGTTATTTAGTGTCCGTCAAAGCACATTTTTTGTTCTGGGTTGAAATACAATTCCCAATTTAGCAATTTCCTAATTTAGTGATTTCTGCTGTATCAGAGCTATTTTAAATCTATCCCTAAAAGGGTATATAAGATTCAAGGTGCACATAGGGTCATTCTGAATAACTTCACACACACACGCTACTGTGCATTTCCAAGTCGAATTCTGTCAGTAAACCTATACCTGTCACCCAGCGCCTAAATACTAGGCCTCAAATTTATAGTCAGCTAAATCTGTGGTTATTTCTGTGGCTGTGCAAGTTATTTAGTGTCCGTCAAAGCACAGTTTTTGTTCTGGGTTGAAATACAATTCCCAATTTAGCAATTTCCTACTTTAGTGGTTTCTGCTGTATCAGAGCTATTTTAAATCTATCCCTAAAAGGGTATATAAGATTCAAGGTGCACATAGGGTCATTCTGAATAACTTCACACACATACGCTACTGTGTATTTCCAAGTCGAATTCTGTCGGTAAACCTATACCTGTCACCCAGCGCCTAAATACTAGGCCTCAAATTTATATCCAGCTAAATCTGTCGTTACTGGTGTGGCTGGTCAAGTTATTTAGTGTCCGTCAAAGCACAGTTTTTGTTCTGGGTTGAAATACAATTCCCAATTTAGCAATTTCTTAATTTAGTGGTTTCTTCTGTATCAGGCCTACTATAAATTTATCCCTAAAAGGGTATATCAGATTCAAGGTGCACATAGGGTCATTCTGAATAACTTCACACACGCGCTACTGTGCATTTCCAAGTCTAATTCTGTCAGTAAACCTATACCTGTCACCCAGCGCCTAAATAATAGGCCTAAAATTTATAGTCAGCTAAATCTGTGGTAACTGCTGTGCCTGTATTAGTGTAATACGGTACCTAAATAGATAGCCAGATAGTGTTAGTTGTCTTTAAAAAAAGGCCTGAATTTGAATTCAATACATTGGGTCAAATAATATTTTTGTTGTTGTGATGAACGATAACAATGAGGAAAACATCTAGTAAATAGGACGCGGACATGGTCGTGGTGGTGTTAGTGGACCCTCTGGTGCTGGGAGAGGACGTGGCCGTTCTGCCACAGCCACACGTCCTAGTGTACCAACTACCTCAGGTCCCAGTAGCCGCCATAATTTACAGCAATATTTGGTGGGGCCCAATGCCGTTCTAAGGATGGTAAGGCCTGAGCAGGTACAGGCATTAGTCAATTGGGTGGCCGACAGTGGATCCAGCACATTCACATTATCTCCCACCCAGTCTTCTGCAGAAAGCGCACAGATGGCGCCTGAAAACCAAGCCCATCAGTCTGTCACATCACCCCCATGCATACCAGGGAAACTGTCTGAGCCTCAAGTTATGCAGCAGTCTCTTATGCTGTTTGAAGACTCCGCTGGCAGGGTTTCCCAAGGGCATCCACCCAGCCCTTCCCCAGCGGTGGAAGACATAGAATGCACTGACGCACAACCACTTATGTTTCCTGATGATGAGGATATGGGAATACCACCTCAGCATGTCTCTGATGATGACGAAACACAGGTGCCAACTGCTGCGTCTTTCTGCAGTGTGCAGACTGAACAGGAGGTCAGGGATCAAGACTGGGTGGAAGACGATGCAGGGGACGATGAGGTCCTAGACCCCACATGGAATGAAGGTCGTGCCACTGACTTTCACAGTTCGGAGGAAGAGGCAGTGGTGAGACCGAGCCAACAGCGTAGCAAAAGAGGGAGCAGTGGGCAAAAGCAGAACACTGGCCGTCAAGAGACTCCGCCTGCTACTGACCGCCGCCATCTGGGACCGAGCACCCCAAAGGCAGCTTCAAGGAGTTCCTTGGCATGGCACTTCTTCAAACAATGTGCTGACGACAAGACCCGAGTGGTTTGCACGCTGTGCCATCAGAGCCTGAAGCGAGGCATTAACGTTCTAAACCTTAGCACAACCTGCATGACCAGGCACCTGCATGCAAAGCATGTACTGCAGTGGAGTAAACACCTTAAAAATCAGGAAGTCACTCAGGCTCCCCCTGCTAACTCTTCTGCTGCTGCCGCCTTGGCCTCTTCTGCTGCTGCCGCCGCCTCTGCCTCTTCTGCTGCTGCCGCCTCGGCCTCTTCCTCCGCCTCTGGAGGAACGTTGGCACCTGCCGCCCAGCAAACAGGGGATGTACCACCAACACCACCACCTCCGTCACCAAGCATCTCAACCATGTCACACGGCAGCGTTCAGCTCTCCATCTCACAAACATTTGAGAGAAAGCGTAAATTCCCACCTAGCCACCCTCGATCCCTGGCCCTGAATGCCAGCATTTCTAAACTACTGGCCTATGAAATGCTGTCATTTAGGCTGGTGGACACAGACAGCTTCAAACAGCTCATGTCGCTTGCTGTCCCACAGTTTGTTGTTCCTAGCCGGCACTACTTCTCCAAGAGAGCCGTGCCTTCCCTGCACAACCAAGTATCCGATAAAATCAAGTGTGCACTGCGCAACGCCATCTGTGGCAAGGTCCACCTAACCACAGATACGTGGACCAGTAAGCACGGCCAGGGACGCTATATCTCCCTAACTGCACACTGGGTAAATGTAGTGGCAGCTGGGCCCCAGGCGGAGAGCTGTTTGGCGCACGTCCTTCCGCCGCCAAGGATCGCAGGGCAACATTCTTTGCCTCCTGTTGCCTCCTCCTCCTACTCGGCTTCCTCCTCCTCTTCTTCCACCTGCTCATCCAGTCAGCCACACACCTTCACCACCAACTTCAGCACAGCCCGGGGTAAACGTCAGCAGGCCATTCTGAAACTCATATGTTTGGGGGACAGGCCCCACACCGCATAGGAGTTGTGGCGGGGTATAGAACAACAGACCGACGAGTGGTTGCTGCCGGTGAGCCTCAAGCCCGGCCTGGTGGTGTGTGATAATGGGCGAAATCTCGTTGCAGCTCTGGGACTAGCCGGTTTGACGCACATCCTTTGCTTGGCGCATGTGCTGAATTTGGTGGTGCAGAAGTTCATTCACAACTACCCCGACATGTCAGAGCTGCTGCATAAAGTGCAGGGCCGTCTGTTCGCGCTTCCGGCGTTCACATCCTGCCGCTGCTCGCCTGTCTGCGCTACAGCGTAACTTCGGCCTTCCCGCTCACCGCCTCATATGCGACGTGCCCACCAGGTGGAACTCCACCTTGCACATGCTGGACAGACTGTGCGAGCAGCAGCAGGCCATAGTGGAGTTTCAGCTGCAGCACGTACGGATCAGTCGCACTACGGAACAGCACCACTTCACCACCAATGACTGGGCCTCCATGCGAGACCTGTGTGCCCTGTTGCACTGTTTCGAGTACTCCACCAACATGGCCAGTGGCGATGACGCCGTTATCAGCGTTACAATACCACTTCTATGTCTCCTTGAGAAAACACTTAGGGTGATGATGGAAGAGGAGGTGGCCCAGGAGGAGGAGGAGGAGTAAGAGGGGTCATTTTTAGCACTTTCAGGCCAGTCTCTTCGAAGTGACTCAGAGGGAGGTTTTTTGCAACAGCAGAGGCCAGGTACAAATGTGGCCAGCCAGGGCCCACTACTGGAGGACGAGGAGGACGAGGATGAGGAGGTGGAGGAGGATGAGGATGAAGCATGGTCACAGCGGGGTGGCACCCAACGCAGCTCGGGCCCATCACTGGTGCGTGGCTGGGGGGAAAGGCAGGACGATGATGATATGCCTCCCACAGAGAACAGCTTGTCCTTACCTCTGGGCAGCCTGGCACACATGAGCGACTACATGCTGCAGTGCCTGCGCAACGACAGCAGAGTTGCCCACATTTTAACGTGTGCGTAACTACTGGGTTGCCACCCTGCTGGATCCACGGTACAAAGACAATGTGCCCAGCTTACTTCCTTCACTGGAGCGTGATAGGAAGATGCGCGAGTACAAGTGCATATTGGTAGACGTGCTACTGAGAGCATTCCCGAATGTCACAGGGGAACAAGTGGAAGACCAAGGGCAAGGCAGAGGAGGAGCAAGAGGTCGCCAAGGCAGCTGTGTCAGGGCCAGCTCCTCTGAGGGCAGGGTTAGCATGGCAGAGATGTGGAAAAGTTTTGTCAACACGCCACAGCTAACTGCACCACCACCTGATACGCAACGTGTTAGCAGGAGGCAACATTTCACTAACATGGTGGAACAGTACGTGTGCACACCCCTCCACGTACTGACTGATGGTTCGGCCCCATTCAACTTCTGGGTCTCTAAATTGTCCACGTGGCCAGAGCTAGCCTTTTATGCCTTGGAGGTGCTGGCCTGCCCGGCGGCCAGCGTTTTGTCTGAACGTGTATTCAGCACGGCAGGAGGCGTCATTACAGACAAACGCAGCCGCCTGTCTACAGCCAATGTGGACAAGCTGACGTTCATAAAAATTAACCAGGCATGGATCCCACAGGACCTGTCCATCCCTTGTGCAGATTAGACATTAACTACCTCCCCTTAACCATATATTATTGTACTCCAGGGCACTTCCTCATTCAATCCTATTTTTATTTTCATTTTACGATTATATTGCGAGGCAACCCAAAGTTGAATGAACCTCTCCTCTGTCTGGGTGCCGGGGCCTAAATATATGACAATGGACTGTTACAATATTGGGTGACGTGAAGCATGATTCTCTGCTATGACATGCAGACTGATTCTCTGGTGACATGAAGCCAGATTCTGTGTTATGGGACCTCTCTCCTGTGCCTGGGTGCCGGGGCCTAAATTTATGACAATGGACTGTTACAGTGGTAGGTGACGTGAAGCATGATTCTCTGCTATGACATGAAGACAGATTCTCTGGTGACATGAAGCCAGATTCTGTGTTATGGGACCTCTCTCCTCTGCCTGGGTGCCGGGGCCTAAATTTATGACAATGGACTGTTACAGTGGTGGGTGACGTGAAGCCTGATTCTCTGCTATGATATGAAGACTGATTCTCTGCTGACATGAAGCCAGATTTTGTGTTATGGGACCTCTCTCCTCTGCCTGGGTGCCAGGGCCTAAATTTATGACAATGGACTGTTACAGTGGTGGGTGACGTGAAGCCTGATTCTCTGCTATGATATGAAGACTGATTCTCTGCTGACATGAAGCCAGATTCTGTGTTATGGGACCTCTCTCCTCTGCCTGGGTGCCAGGGCCTAAATTTATGACAATGGAATGTTACAGTGGTGGGTGATCTGAAGCATGATTCTCTGCTATGATATGAAGACTGATTCTCTGCTGACATGAAGCCAGATTCTGTGTTATGGGACCTCTCTCCTCTGCCTGGGTGCCAGGGCCTAAATTTATGACAATGGACTGTTACAGTGGTGGGTGACGTGAAGCCTGATTCTCTGCTATGATATGAAGACTGATTCTCTGCTGACATGAAGCCAGATTCTGTGTTATGGGACCTCTCTCCACTGCCTGGGTGCCAGGGCCTAAATTTATGACAATGGACTGTTACAGTGGTGGGTGACGTGAAGCCTGATTCTCTGCTATGATATGAAGACTGATTCTCTGCTGACATGAAGCCAGATTCAGTGTTATGGGACCTCTCTCCTCTGCTTGGGTGCCAGGGCCTAAATTTATGACAATGGACTGTTACAGTGGTGGGTGACGTGAAGCCTGATTCTCTGCTATGACATGACGACTGATTCTCTGCTGACATGAAGCCAGATTCTCTGTTACGGGACCACTCTCCTCTGCCTGGGTGCCGGGGCCTAAATATCTGAGAATTGACTGTTCCAGTGGAGGGTGACGTGAAGCCAGATTCTCTGCTATGGGACCTCTCTCCAATTGATATTGGTTAACTTTTATTTATTTTATTTTTATTTTTATTCATTTCCCTATCCCTATGCATTTGTTTGCAGGGGATTTACCTACACGTTGCTGCCTTTTGCAGCCCTCTAGCCCTTTCCTGGGCTGTTTTACAGCCTTTTTAGTGCCGAAAAGTTCGGGTCCCCATTGACTTCAATGGGGTTCGGGACGAAATTCGGATCGGGTTCGTATCCCGAACCCGAACATTTCCGGGAAGTTCGGCCGAACTTCTCGAACCCGAACATCCAGGTGTTCGCTCAATTCTAGTCGTGTTGACATCACTTTTTATTTTTCTGTTTTTCTGATCCGTCAGAAGACATGCAAATGTTTCCATAACATGTTATCTGTCTTTTCTACACACTTCTGTTTTCGCCTTACCAATACTGATCAAATACTGATGCAAAAAACTGACCAAATACTGACAATGTGATATAGGCCATTAAAGTTCTGCATTCAGGATTTATTTTCCATCTGAATAAAATTGATTTCAGATACAAATGTTCAAAACTCATGTAAATTAAGCATGATACATCTATCACATAGTCAGCATTTTACATCTGAATTTGATCATGATTGGGAAGCCAAAAGCATATGTGGGTCCAAAACCACAGAATAGCTGAAATTATTTCCATCACATTTTATCTCTGTTTTGGACCCACTCCTTTTTTTTTGCCTTATAAATACTGATTAACTGCTGACCAAATACAGACGGTTTGAAGGCAGATGCTCAAAATACAGGATCCACTTTTTTCCAATTGTTATTCTGAAGGATCAGAAGAACAGAAAAATAAACTGTGATGTGAACACAGCCTTACTTCTGACACCCTTCCCCCTGTCATGGGACCGCCTCTTGAATGTTGGGCCACTGCATAGTTAAGTCCACGCCAATAAATTAGACCCGACTGCTAACATTGACCTGTAAGTTGGCTTACAATAAGTTATTGAAATAACTGACAAAAATGAGGGAAATGTGAGCTAAGCCTAATAGTAACACATAGTCATTCTATCGCTAACAGAAGCATGCGTTTCCACTGCCACAACATGGATCAAAAGAAAAAAATATATATATACTACACTATTTTATTGGCCCTGCTTCCATGTCCTTATTTTGTTCCACTAAAGTGTTATTGGGACACAGATCCAACAAGGGTGTGCAGCATTTTTTTTGTGCTTTACTAAAGGCTGCAGTATTGTTTTCCTTTTGTTTAGCTAGGGATTAGCTAGGGCTAGGGATAATTAACTGCTGGTGGCCTGCACAATGATGTGCACGTCCATAAATGAGACTTGCCTGTCATACTGACACGCAGTAACTGAAAGGACTAGCTATGCATGCTGCTGCAATGCAAAGTGAAGAGCACCAAGATACACTTTCCATAAGTTTAACTGAATACCGGGATAGACCTTATTTATTGCGCTTTGTGACAAATTATTTTGTAACAAGGCAAATATATTGGAGAAATTTGTCGAAGCGGCCAAATCTAATTTTTGAAAACTTTGCACATCTCTAATAATTTCCACAGTCTGAGGGGGGCTCACCATGGTGAAGTTGGTAAATCATCAGGCAGTAAAGTAAGACCATTGGCAGCTTGTACAGCCGAATTGCTCTCTACATCATTGTAGGTCCCACACTAAATTGCAATCAGACAAGTTACAGTGGATTGTGTTCTGTCTGTAACTCTGAGCCCTCAGCAGTGTCCCAATGTATACATTGTCAGCCTGTACCTATGTCTAGTTTGTTTGCACTTAGTTGCTTTACAAAAATTAGGTTTTGATTTTGAAGTAAGAGAAGATTAAGAAAATATACTTTCTACTTTACACGAGAGATAACAATCCCTAAAATCATGTCGATATTGCATAAATAGTAACATCTGGATCGGTTGTATGTAGTAAATGTACTTTGCAAATGGCTTCCTTCTTTACCATTTCAAATGCAAAAATAATGTTAAAATCTATTTAGATGTGCAGAATATGGTCAGTTGAAAATATTTTTTAGAGTTTGCTTTTGCTTCTGTTAGCTTTATTCTGTTTCAATGGACATTAATATAAATGAGATCCCAATACATATATATGAGACTTTTATTTAAATTTTAAATTTGAATCTGTATTGCATATTAACATGATAAAACATTATTTTCTCTGCTTAAAATCAATTTTACTGCCGTCAATGCACACAAAGTTTGCCCTAAATAATCATGCCAACTATCATTTTTGTTAAACTTTGATCTAACTCTTATTCCTGTTCAGAAATCCATTGGGATTCCATGACATATTAGAATAAAAATGTTGAACAGAGTAAAGCTGAATAAAGCTACTCTAGGCTACTTGAACAAAAAGAATACAATAGAATACCAATAGAAAGGAATAGATGTGAATAGTTCTTACAAACGGTACTGTAACTGGTGTGACTGTGAATCATTACTTTGAGTATCGCAATCAGAAAGTAGGTTTAAACTTAGCTATAGTTATCGGAAGAGCATGGATTTCATGTACTAGTCTACTGTTTACAATTACCAGATAAACTGAAGATTTCTAAACAGTTTTTTTTAGAGAATAATTTTTATTTTATTTTTACTAATTTCCTGAACCAACCTAATCACAGCCCTAGGAATCTTTTTCTTAAACACTCAGGGAAATAATATACATTAATTATCATTTCTTTGGATCACTCTATTGCTGAATATCAAGAAAGTGAAAAACCATGCTGCTTGATACCCCTCCTCCCTTGGTACGGGTTACAAAAAGGAACGGGGAAAGATCTGCAAGGGGTATACCCGAAGGTCCCTCCTCTCTCCAACACTCCTGTGGGTAATTAAAGGTTGCAATAATAGTGAAGCCGAGACTGCCACCGTCACATGCAAAGATTTATTGTACTTACAACAGTATCTCTGATAAAACGCATAAAACAATGGTATGTATGCACACTTTGGTATTGCCCGACCCGGGTTTCGTTGTCACGCTTCATCAAGAACGAACATCTTAGCATCAGAAACCAATCTTAAATACCATTAAAAGGCACACCCTTTCCCTGTGTCACCACTCAGGGTCACACAATTGTTACAATATAAAAACACAATTCAAAAATACATCAAAATTTATCATAAAAGAAGTGTATAAATAATATCAATAAAAGTCAACAGATTCACAGTATCAAAATACATAAAACAACTAAAACCATCTTTCTAGTACTCACTCCTAATAGATCTAAAACCGCCTCTTTCAATAACCCTCCACACTTATATCTCAGGCCGGCCCCTTCTAGCTGGTCACAGCGGCTCTGCTCAATCACCTCATTCATTCTATCACATGACTCAACTAGTCAGACCTTCAATCCACCTCTCATCCTATCCCAGTTAGGAAGAACTCCTCCCATCCCAGGTCCTACCTGGTCACAGTTAGGACCTGGGATCTTTCCCCGTGCCTTTTGTGACCCGTACCAAGAAGGGAGGAGCGCGGTTTTCCACTTTCTTGATTTACTTGTTTCTGTGATCTTCCCACATCGCATTGAAAACCTGCCGCACAAGATTACAGATACAGATATCTATACTAGTGACTTTTTTTACTGTATATTGCTTAATATCATTGTGAAAGCTTTAAAATGCTGGCTTCCGGAGGGTGTGGCATGGCTGCCGAGCGGAATCACTGCCTGATCTCCTCACTCTGGCACAGCATGGAAAAAAATTACTTTTCCCTGCACCTAAAGCTCCCTATTTTGCTCACAGCGCCCTCCTCTCAACCCAATGATGACCAGGGGCAAGCAACAGCACCCCAAACAGGGGAAAGTAGACTTTTACTTTGAGAAATACACAGACCGGGAAGGCGCAGGCTTGGGAATTTCCCCTTCCTCCCCGCCATCTTCAATATCAGTCCCACCGTCTCCCCTTACGCACCAGAGGGAACCCACGTTTCCGGGCAGTGGTACGCAACTCTCTTCACCGCACCGCATCACAACCTCACTGACGGTGCCACCCGGAAAGTCCTCTGGAGCCCAAACCTCCAGCAGTGGAGCAGCTCCTCCATCTCCGAACATGAGGAGCCCAGCCAAGTAGCGGCCTAGATTGCAAGACACACATCCCACCGGATCTCAACTAGAGGAGGGCCCAGCAGATTGGCACCTCACAGAGGCACTGCAGGACATTCCTACATCGGACGCAACTGCCTCAGGTAACCTCTTGAAGAACATGCTGTTCAGCCGCTCATTGCAAAGGGACTTTTCTTCCCTCTTAGCCCCGCTACAAGCTTCTATCACAGAATTAGACTCTTGGGTCTCCCACGTGAAGACTAAGATGGGTTCCTTTGCTACATCCCATAACCAACTAATGGACGCTCACAATTAGTTGTCAATGGAGATGGAGCAGGATAAAGACAAGCTGGTTGATTTAGAGGACCGCTTCAGGCGACGGACATACAACCTGGAGCAATAACCTCTCACTTACAGGTTCTGATAAAAGCTATTCTCCCATTGTGCTCAGATCCTGACATCATTAGTGATAGGGCCCATAGGATCCCGCACCCTCGCCACTTTCCCAAAACTACTCCAAGGGACGTGTTGGCACGCATTAATTTCTTTCACATTTAAGGGCGTATCCTTGATGAAGTAAAAAAATCTACCTTACTGCAACCATTTCAAATGGTAAAGCTGTATGCAGGCTTGTCCGCCACTACATTACGGCAACACCGCATATTGGCCCCTATCACGGCTTCCCTCAGTGAACATAAAATACTCTACAAATGGGTATTTCCGGTGAAGCTAGTGACTTTTCACAATGGCATCCAACACACAGTATCCTCTGTGGAAGCGGGACATCAAAGCTTCTATCTTGACAGAACTTCCTGGTTACTCTGGCTGACTCGAAGTAGCACACTGTCACCTCTAAACGGGGAACAAAGTGCTGAATTGTCCATAACCACACTTTGTGCCATCGGGTGGCGTTCAGTACTCATGCTTAACTCTTATCCCCAGTGCGTTGAGATGCCACAGATTTTCTACATTCTTCTGGTTATTGATCCACCTTAACAGTTAAGACATTATTTGATGTTTTCTTTTATATTTGTTTGGATGTTTTATATTCTGATTCTCATTTACTATGTCACAGGTTATGGGTTCGATGGGTCAGGAGGGGTGATTTGCTGTGTGGTCAGGCTTATGAGGTGGTGGGGGGATAATAAACTTTTTGAAGTCTCCTGATAGTGCTTAAGCTGGTCTCAGTGACTACCAAGGGCCTAAACATCCCCCACAAAAGATATCATATTTGGGCAGAGGCGATCCAGCTACAGTATATGCTGATATATTGTGTGCCTAAGAGACACACATTCTGATAGCCAATGTCAACAGAATACGCCATACCTCATTCCCCCATATACAGTGCTGCCCATAATTATTCATACCCCTGGAAAATGTTGACTTAAAGTTACTTTTATTCAACCAGCAAGTAATTTTTTGATGGAAAATGACATAGGTGTCTCCCTAAGATAATAAGACGAAGAGGCATTATTGTGGAAAAAAACAAACAAAGAAAAAAACATTTCTAAGCTTTTATTTACATTTGAACAAAAAGTATCCAATTATTCATACCCTTCACAAACTGTCACAGTCTGTGGGAAAATCAAAAGTTCAATACCATTCCAAATAGTCCAAGCTGTTCTAAAGCATCCTAATTACCCTGATTAATTGGGAACAGCTGTTTTAATCAACTCAACAGGTGAAAAACAGCAGCTGGACAGTTGGTTTGTGGACAGTCATGGCTAAGACAAAGGAGCTCAGTGAGGACCTGCGGCTGCGCATTGTGGCTGGCTACAAGGCCATTTCTAAATGTTTTCAAGTTCCAGTGGCTACAGTGCAAAGTATTATAAAAAAAATACAAGATGTTCGGCACTGTGGAAAATCTCAGAGGACGTGGTCGGAAGCCAAAAGTGACACCTGTGCTGGCCAGGAGGATAGTTAGAGAGGTGAAAAAGAATCCAAGGATCACCACCAAGGCCATCCTGGTGAATACGGGCTTTGCTGTTAGCAATGTCTCAAGGCAGACCATCCAACGGACACTGCACACTGCTGGGTTCCACGGATGCAGACCAAGAAGGACGCCACTTGTCGAGTTAAGGCACACAAAAGCTGGCTTGGTCTTTGCAAAAGCTCATCTGGACAAAGAAGTAGACTTCTGGTCTTCTGTGTTATGGTCGGATGAAACGAAAATTGAATTGTTTGGTCATAATGATTTTTCCTTCATTTGGCGTAAAAAAGGAGAAGCCTTCAACCCAAAGAACACCATACCCACTGTCAGACATGGTGGCGGAAACCTAATGCTTTGGGGGTGTTTTTCAGCCAATTGACCAGGGGACCTAATCACAGTAAACGGCACCATGAAAAAAGAGCAATACATGAGGACTCTCAACGACAACATCAGGCAGTCTTCTGAGAAACTTGGCCTTGGGCACCGGTGGATATTTCAGCATGACAATGACACACAGCAAAAGTGGTGAAAAAATGGTTAGCAGACAACAACATTAACGTTTTGGAGTGGCCCAGCCAGAGTCCAGACTTGAATCCAATTGAGAAACTGTGGAGGGAGCTAAAGATCAGGGTGATGCAAGAAGACCCTCCAACCTAAAAGATTTGGAGCTCATTGCTAAAGATGAATGGGCAAAAATACCTGTGGAGACATGCAAAAAGCAGGTCTGCAATTATATAAAGCGTTTGATTGCTGTAATAGCCAATAAAGGCTTTTCTATTGATTATTGAGAAGGGTATGAATAATTTTGGACTGGACACTTTTTGCTCAAATGTAAATAAAAGCTGAGAAATGTTCTTTTTTTTTTTTTTTTTTTTTTTTCACAATAATGCCTCTTGTACATTGTCTTTTTATCTTTTGGGATACACCTATGTCATTTGCCGTCAAAAAATAACTTGCTGGTCGAATAAAAGTAACTAAGTCTAAATTTGCCATTTATAAATAATTATGGGCAGCACTGTATATGAAGCACACCTCCTCAAGACAAAAAGGGGAGTTTAATCTCCTTTGTAACTGACCCAAATTGGAGATATGTCATTTTGATTTGTAATATCAATAATATTCTGTACACTATTTTAGCCTTATATGCCCCAAACCACCACTAACCACGGTTTCCATCCAAGATTATGCGGAAGGTCTCTAAGGTGAAACAAGGCCACTTATTAGTCTGTGGAGACTTTAACACAGTGCCAGATGTCTAAATAGACTCCACTGCCCCTCACAGAACTCAACATCACTCTGTCTACACCTTCCTCACACAGGAAGAGTTATATCTGCAGACTACACCATGGTACAGAGAGGAACAAAAAAAAAAACAATCTGGTTTGATCGCTGCACTTATACAAGCTGACAAACAACGTGAGTTTGTGAGCATTCACATGTTTGTTAGCAAGTGTGTGCTTTTAGATTACGTGAGGGAGTATCTGTGAGAGCTAAATTATTTGTGTGCATTGCTGAGTGACTGTGCGAGACTTTATTGAACTATATACCAAGTCAGAAAAGTGTAATCTAGTTTAAACACTGTGACTTGCTTTTACTTGCAGGTTTATTGCATAGCAGCTGAGAGTATACTGTGAGTATTTTTTTTCCCCCTCTATTCCTTTTCCAGGATGTTGCACAGGTGGGTAATTAGGGGGTAGCTGTCTAATAAGGAGAAGTTAAATAGCCGGTTTTGAGGGCAGCTCAGTCCTTTGAACTCAGAGGGAAAAAGAGCTTTCTGGTTTAAGAGCTGCTACTTACACTACGTGCAGAATTATTAGGCAAATTAGTATTTTGACCACATCACCCTCTTTATGCATGTTGTCTTACTCCAAGCTGTATAGGCTCGAAAGCCTACTACCAATTAAGCATATTAGGTGATGTGCATCTCTGTAATGAGAAGGGGTGTGGTCTAATGACATCAACACCCTATATCAGGTGTGCATAATTATTAGGCAACTTCCTTTCCTTTGGCAAAATGGGTCAAAAGAAGGACTTGACAGGCTCAGAAAAGTCAAAAATAGTGAAATATCTTGCAGAGGGATGCAGCACTCTTAAAATTGCAAAGCTTCTGAAGCGTGATCATCGAACAATCAAGCGTTTCATTCAAAATAGTCAACAGGGTCGCAAGAAGCGTGTGGAAAAACCAAGGCGCAAAATAACTGCCCATGAACTGAGAAAAGTCAAGCGTGCAGCTGCCAAGATGCCACTTGCCACCAGTTTGGCCATATTTCAGAGCTGCAACATCACTGGAGTGCCAAAAAGCACAAGGTGTGCAATACTCAGAGACATGGCCAAGGTAAGAAAGGCTGAAAGACGACCACCACTGAACAAGACACACAAGCTGAAACGTCAAGACTGGGCCAAGAAATATCTCAAGACTGATTTTTCTAAGGTTTTATGGACTGATGAAATGAGAGTGAGTCTTGATGGGCCAGATGGCCTGGATTGGTAAAGGGCAGAGAGCTCCAGTCCGACTCAGACGCCAGCAAGGTGGAGGTGGAGTACTGGTTTGGGCTGGTATCATCAAAGATGAGCTTGTGGGGCATTTTTGGGTTGAGGATGGAGTCAAGCTCAACTCCCAGTCCTACTGCCAGTTTCTGGAAGACACCTTCTTCAAGCAGTGGTACAGGAAGAAGTCTGCAAGGTAAGAAAAACATGATTTTCATGCAGGACAATGCTCCATCACACGCGTCCAAGTACTCCACAACGTGGCTGGCAAGAAAGCGTATAAAAGAAGAAAATCTAATGACATGGCCTCCTTGTTCACCTGATCTGAACCCCATTGAGAACCTGTGGTCCATCATCAAATGTGAGATTTACAAGGAGGGAAAACAGTACACCTCTCTGAACAGTGTCTGGGAGGCTGTGGTTGCTGCTGCACGCAATGTTGATGGTGAACAGATCAAAACACTGACAGAATCCATGGATGGCAGGCTTTTGAGTGTCCTTGCAAAGAAAGGTGGCTATATTGGTCACTGATTTGTTTTTGTTTTGTTTTTGAATGTCAGAAATGTATATTTGTGAATGTTGAGATGTTATATTGGTTTCACTGGTAAAAATAAATAATTGAAATGGGTATATATTTGTTTTTTGTGAAGTTGCCTAATAATTATGTACAGGTAATAGTCACCTGCACACACAGATATCCCCCTAAAATAGCTAAAACTAAAAACAAACTAAAAACTACTTCCAAAAATATTCAGCTTTGATATTAATGAGTTTTTTGGGTTCATTGAGAACATGGTTGTTGTTCAATAATAAAATTAATCCTCAAAAATACAACTTGCCTAATAATTCTGCACTCCCTGTATACAAGCTGACAAACAATGCAAGTTTGTGAGCTTTTGCGTGCTTCATTTCAAGTGTGTGTTTGTATTAAGTTTGTGATTATAGATTATGTGACTTCAGATTCAGGGACTACAGTAAGTTATATATTTATCACTTCAACATATCCTATTTTTTTCTTTTCTTGCATAATCCCCATTTAGTATGTGTTCCATTAATCACAATGCAGTCCAGTGCACATCTTGTCTAATGTATGCAGTCCTGGAACAGCCGTTTGAGGGTGCATATCTTTTTTTTTAAATGCAAGCAAATCGTCCGTTTGGAATCACACATCGAGTATCTAAACGGGCAAGTTTCTATACTGAGAGGCATTGACAATTTGGAAAAGAGTTTGCTGCTCACTGAGCAAGCACTCTATGGGGTAGATGTGTGGGATGGTGGTAGCAAGGAGGCGGAGGAAAGTGAGGATGCTAGCTGGGTAATAGTTGGAAAGCATGGTAGAGGGAAGAGTGCCAGGGAGGCTAGCCCTGATCTGACACACCCAACAAGTTTTCAATGTTGGCAGATGAGGGTGATGCCGGTTTAGGGATAGCACTGCTGCAGCCGGACACTTCCTCGGCCAGTCAAGGGAATGTCAGCTCCAGTAAGCAGGATACCCGGAGAGCAGGGTAGCCCAGGCAGGTTCTGGTAGTGGGAGACTCAATTATTAGGGGTACAGTTAAGGAGATCTGTCACAAAGACCGGGATCATCGAATGGTGTGTTGTCTTCCTGGCGCTCCAGTTCAACACATCGCGGATCGGGTTGACAGATTACTGGGAGAGGCTGGAGAAGATCCAGCAGTCATGGTCCATATCGGAACCAATGACAAAGTTAGAGGTAGGTGGAGCGTCCTTAAAAATTATTTTAGGGATTTAGGTCATAAGCTTAGGGCAATGACCTCAAAGGTAGTGTTTTCCGAAATACTACCTGTACCATGAACCACACAAGAAAGGTAGCTGGAGATTAGGGAGGTAAACAAGTGGCTCAAGAACTGGTGTAGGAAGGAGGGGTTTGGGTTCCTAGAGAACTGGGCCGACTTCTCTGTCGGCTACAAGTTCTATCATAGGGATGGGCTGCACCTCAATGGGGAAGGGGCAGCTGTATTGGAGGAAAAGATGGCTAGAAGGTTGGAGGAGTGTTTAAACTAGGGACTGGTGGGAGGGTAATTACATTATAGTTGTCACGGCTGTAAGTGAGCAACAAGAGCGTACACAGAGAATAGCAACTGACCGGACCCAAACTAGGGAGGATAAAGGGTGACCCCTGCCGGACCCTAAAAGCTCTCCCTAAGCTGCTATGCCCATGTCCGGATCCAAATGGTGGATCGAGACATGCCCGCGTACCTGAGACTGAAGACCGCTGAAACCCCTACAATAGTGGAAGGGGCATGGCCACCGGTGCCCTGCTCAGTATATGGACGGAACCGGGGTCTCCTCAGATCCAGTCAGCAAGTGAAACAGAAACACACAATGTATGAACACTTAACTGAGGTGCTGCAGCCGCAGTAAAAACAGATCCAAAGTCAGCAGACGATATCCGAAATACTTGCATCAGCAGAACACAGATCCAGTGAAGAGAAGTCACACAGGTGAAGACACTCAAGCGAGAGATACAGCTCAAAATGAAGAGTATAATCCGCACCTCTACAAAGGAGGAGGGGTGATTTAAAGGCAGCGAAATCAAACACAGGAGGGACAGCTGGGAGGAAGGAAACCGAAAGTAAAGACCTCATCACAGAGGCGGAGAAACAGGGAAGAGAACTCCTCCAAGCTCTAGTAGTGACATCATCACAGGGGTGTGGAAACAGAGCTGTGAGAACGTCTCAAAGCTCTGGTAGTGACAATAGTATGGGAAGATAGTGCAGATAGAGAACAGGGGCAAGGTAATGCGACAAGGAGAGGAATGGAAGGAGGGACTAGAATAGTTCAGAAGGAAAGGTGTAAGGGAAAAATATACATAAACCTCTTAATTGTATGTATAGTAATACCAGAAGCCTGACTAATAAAACTGGGGAACTGGAATTAGTGATGGGTGAGGAGGACTATGATATAGTGGGAATAACTAAGACATGTCTGCATGATAGCTATGACTGGGCAGTTAATGTACAGGGTTACAGTCTGTTTAGAAAGGATCGCCAAAACTGGAGAGGGGGAGGGGTCTGCCTTTATGTAAAGTCCTGTCTAATGCCCACAGTCCGAGAATATATAAGTGAGGGACAAGAACATGTGGATTCAATGTGGGTAGGAATACATTGAGGCAAAAACAATAATAAAATACTAAAAGAAGTTTATTATAAACCACCTAGTATACCAGAGTCCACAGAAAATCTACTACTAAGTGGGATAGACGAGGCAGCAAATCATAATGAGGTTGTTATTATGGGGGACTTCAACTACCCAGATATAGACTGGGAAACTGAAACCTGTACATCTCATAAAGGAAACAGGTTCTTAGCAATAACCAAATACAATTACCTTTCCCAACGGGTTCAGGACCCGACTAGAGGGAAAGCCAAACTGGACTTCGTATTAACCAATAGACCTGACAGAACAACAGATGTGCAGGTTGGAAGACACCTGGGAAATAGTGACCATAAAGTAATAATCTTCCAATTGTCATTCAAAAATACCAAACTTCAAAAAAGCTAAATTTAGCCAACTAAGAGAGGCCATTGGCCTAACTAACTGGGACAAAGTCCTCAAAAAAAATAATACAGCCACAAAATGGGATATTTTTACCACTTCAACCCCGCTAGCTGAAACCCCCTTCATGACCAGAGCACTTTTTACACTTCGGCACTACACTACTTTCACCGTTTATCGCTCGGTCATGCAACTTACCACCCAAATGAATTTTACCTCCTTTTCTTCTCACTAATGGAGCTTTCATTGGGTGGTATTTTATTGCTGCTGACATTTTTACTTTTTTTGTTATTAATCGAAATGTAACGATTTTTTTGCAAAAAAATGAAATTTTTCACTTTCAGCTGTAAAATTTTGCAAAAAAAACGACATCCATATATAAATTTTTCGCTAAATTTATAGTTCTACATGTCTTTGATAAAAAAAAATGTTTGGGCAAAAAAAAAATGGTTTGGGTAAAAGTTATAGCGTTTACAAACTATGGTACAAAAATGTGAATTTCCGCTTTTTGAAGCAGCTCTGACTTTCTGAGCACCTGTCATGTTTCCTGAGGTTCTACAATGCCCAGACAGTAGAAAAACCCCACAAATGACCCCATTTCGGAAAGTAGACACCCTAAGGTATTCGCAGATGGGCATAGTGAGTTCATAGAACTTTTTATTTTTTTGTCACAAGTTAGCGGAAAATGATGATGATTTTTAATTTTTATTTTTTTCTTACAAAGTCTCATATTCCACTAACTTGCGACAAAAAATAAAAAATTCTAGGAACTCGCCATGCCCCTCACGGAATACCTTGGGGTGTCTTCTTTCCAAAATGGGGTCACTTGTGGGGTAGTTATACTGCCCTGGCAATTTAGGGGCCCAAATGTGTGAGAAGAACTTTGCAATCGAAATGTGTAAAAAATGACCGGTGAAATCCGAAAGGTGCACTTTGGAATATGTGCCCCTTTGCCCACCTAGGCTGCAAAAAAGTGTGACACATCTGGTATCGCCGTACTCAGGAGAAGTTGGGGAATGTATTTTGGCATGCCATTTTACATATAACCATGCTGGGTGAGAGAAATATCTTGGCAAAAGACAACTTTTCCTATTTTTTTATACAAAGTTGGCATTTGACCAATATAGTTTTCTCACCCAGCATGGGTATATGTAAAATGACACCCCAAAACACATTCCCCAACTTCTCCTGAGTACGGTGATACCAGATGTGTGACACTTTTTTGCAGCCAAGGTGGGCAAAGGGGCACATATTCCAAAGTGCACCTTTCGGATTTCGCAGGCCATTTTTTACACATTTTGATTGCAAGGTACTTCTTACACATTTGGGCCCCTAAATTGCCAGGGCAGTATAACTACGCCACAAGTGACCCCATTTTGGAAAGAAGACACCCCAAGGTATTCCGTGAGGGGCACGGCGAGTTCCTAGAATTTTTTATTTTTTGTCGCAAGTTAGTGGAATATGAGACTTTGTAAGGAAAAAAGAAAAAAAAAGAAAAATCATCATTTTCCGCTAACTTGTGACAAAAAATAAAAAATTCGAGGAACTCGCCGTGCCCCTCACGGAATACCTTTGGGTGTCTTCTTTCCAAAATGGGGTCACTTGTGGGGTAGTTATACTGCCCTGGCAATTTAGGGGCCCAAATGTGTAAGAAGTACCTTGCAATCAAAATCTGTAAAAAATGGCCTGTGAAATCCGAAAGGTGCACTTTGGAATATGTGCCCCTTTGCCCACCTTGGCTGCAAAAAAGTGTCACACATCTGGTATCGCCGTACTCAGGAGAAGTTGGGGAATGTATTTTGGCAAGTCATTTTACATATAACCATGCTGGGTGAGAGAAATATCTTGTCAAAAGATAACTTTTCCCATTTTTTTATACAAAGTTGGCATTTGACCAAGATATTTATCTCACCCAGCATGGGTATATGTAAAATGACACCCCAAAACACATTGCCCAACTTCTCCTGAGTACGGCGATACCACATGTGTGACACTTTTTTGCAGCCTAGATGCGCAAAGGGGCCCAAATTCCTTTTAGGAGGGCATTTTTAGACATTTGGATCCCAGACTTCTTCACACACTTTCGGGCCCCTAAAAAACCAGGGCAGTATAAATACCCCACATGTGACCCCACTTTGGAAAGAAGACACCCCAAGGTATTCAATGAGGGGCCTGGCGAGTTCCTAGAATTTTTTATTTTTTTTGCATAAGTTAGCGGATATTGATTTTTTCTCAAAGTCTCACTTTCCGCTAACTTAGGACAAAAATTTCAATCTTTCATGGACTCAATATGCCCCTCAGCGAATACCTTGGGGTGTCTTATTTCCGAAATGGGGTCACATGTGGGGTATTTATACTGCCCTGGCTTTTTAGGGGCCCTAAAGCCTGAGAAGAAGTCTGGAATATAAATGTCTAAAAATGTTTACGCATTTGGATTCCGTGAGGGGTATGGTGAGTTCATGTGAGATTTTATTTTTTGACACAAGTTAGTGGAATATGAGACTTAGTAAGAAAAAACAAAAACAAACAAAAAATTTCCGCTAACTTGTGCCCAAAAAAAATTCGGAATGGAGCCTTACCAGGGGGGTGATCAATGACAGGGGGGTGATCAATGACAGGGGGGTGATCACCCATATAGACTCCCTGATCACCCCCCTGTCACTGATCACCCCCCCTGTAAGGCTCCATTCAGACGTCCGCATGATTTTTACGGATCCATGGATACATGGATCGGATCCATGGATACATGGATCGGATCCACAAAACACATGCGGACGTCTGAATGGAGCCTTACAGGGGGGTTATCAATGACAGGGGGTGATCAGGGTGATCACCCCCCTGTCACTGATCACCCCCCCTGTAAGGCTCCATTCAGACGTCCGCATGATTTTTACGGATCCATGGATACATGGATCGGATCCACAAAACACATGCGGACGTCTGAATGGAGCCTTACAGGGGGGTTATCAATGACAGGGGGTGATCAGGGTGATCACCCCCCTGTCACTGATCACCCCCCCTGTAAGGCTCCATTCAGACATCCGCATGATTTTTACGGATCCATGGATACATGGATCTGATCCGCAAAACATATGCGGACGTCTGAATGGAGCCTTACAGGGGGTGATCAATGACAGGGGGTGATCAGGGAGTGTATATGGGTGATCACCCGCCTGTCATTGATCACCCCCTGTAAGGCTCCATTCAGACGTCCGCATGTGTTTTGCGGATCCGATCCATGTATCCATGTATCCGTAAAAATCATGCGGACGTCTGAATGGAGCCTTACAGGGGGGTGATCAATGACAGGGGGTGATCAGGGAGTGTATATGGGTGATCACCCGCCTGTCATTGATCACCCCCCTGTAAGGCTCCATTCAGACGTCCGCATGTGTTTTGCGGATCCGATCCATGTATCCGTGGATCCGTAAAAATCATGCGGACGTCTGAATGGAGCCTGACAGGGGGGTGATCAATGACAGGGGGGTGATTAATGACAGGGGGTGATCAGGGAGTGTATATGGGTGATCACCCGCCTGTCATTGATCACCCCCCTGTAAGGCTCCATTCAGATGTCCGCATGTGTTTTGCGGATCCGATCCATGTATCCGTGGATCCGTAAAAATCATACGGACGTCTGAACGGAGCCTGACAGGGGGGTAAGGGGGTGATCAATGACAGGGGGGTGATCAGGGAGTTTATATGGGGTGATCATGGGTGATAAGGGGTTCATAAAGGGTTAATAAGTGACCGGGGGGGGGGGTGTAGTGTAGTGTTTGGTGCGACTTTACTGACCTACCTGTGTCCTCTGTTGGTCGATCCTAACAAAAGGGACCACCAGAGGACCAGGTAGGAGGTATATTAGACGCTGTTATGAAAACAGCGTCTAATATACCTGTTAGGGGTTAAAAAATTCGGATCTCCAGCCTGCCAGCGAGCGATCGCCGCTGGCAGGCTGGAGATCCACTCGCTTACCTTCCGTTCCTGTGAGCGCGCGCGCCTGTGTGCGCGCGTTCACAGGAAATCCCGGCCCTCGCGAGATGACGCATATATGCGTGACTCTGCGCAGGGCCGCCACCTCCGGACCGCACATCTGCGTTAGGCGGTCCAGAGGTGGTTAAAAGCATCCTAAAATCTAATTGTGAGAGGTACATACCTTATGGGAATATAAGTTTAAGGAACATGAAAAAAACAACGTGGATAAGTAGAGCTGTAAAGAAAGCAATAAATGACAAAAAGAAAGCATTTAAATCACTAAAACAGGAGAGTAACGAGGAAGCATTGAAAACCTATAAGGAAAAAAAATAGAATATGTAAAAAACAAATAAGAGCAGCCAAACTAGAGGCTGAGAGATTAATTGCCAAAGAGAGTAATACTAACCCTAAAATGTTCTTCAATGATATAAATGGTAAAAAGTATAAATCTAAAGTGGGGGGAGTTGCAGAGAGGGATGAGGAGATAGCAAAGCTGTTAAATATTTTTTCTACACTGTAGACTAAACTGTCAGATTAAATGCAGAATGTAAAAGTAAATTCCCCATTAAAAGTGCCCTGTCTGACGCAGGAAGAAGTACAGCGGCATCTTAAAAAGCTTAAAATAGACAAATTGCCAGGACCAGATGCATACAGATGGCATACACCCCCGTATCCTAAGAGAATTAAGTAATGTCATAGCCAGACCCTTATTTCTGATATTTACGGAATCTATACTGACAGGGAATGTTCCACAGGATTGGCACATAGCAGGTGCCAATATTCAAAAAGGGTCCAAAAACAGAGCCCGGAAACTATAGGACAGTAAGTTTAACATCTGTCGTGGGAAAACTGTTAGAAGGTTTTCTAAGAGATGCTATTTTGGAGTACCTCGATGAAAATAAGCAAATAAAGCCATATCAGCCTGGCTTCGTGAGGGATCAGTCATGTCAAAGTAATTTAACTAGTTACTATGAGGAGGTAAATTCTAGACTTGACAGTGGCAAATCAATAGATGCCACATACCTGGACTTCTCCAAAGCATTTGATACTGTACCGCATAAAAGGTTAGTATGTAAAATGAGAATGCTTGAACTGGGAGAAAATGTCTGTATGTGGGTAAGTAACTGGCTTAGTAATAGAAAACAGAGGGTGGTTATGGTATACACTCAGATTGGGTCACTGCCACTAGTGGGGTACCTCAGGGGTCAGTATTGGGCCCTATTCTCTTCAATATATTTATTAATGATCTTGTAGAAGGCTTGCACAGTAAAATATCAATTTTTGCATATGACACTAAACTGTGTAAAGTAGTTGACACTGAAGAGGACAGTATACTGCTACAGAGGGATCTGGATAGAGTGGAGGCTTGGGCAGAGAAGTGGCAGATGAGGTTTAATACTGACAAATGTAAGGTTATGCACATGGGAAGGAATAATGCAAGTCAACAGTACATACTAAATGGTAAAACAATGGGTACCACTGACATGGAAAAGGACCTAGGAATTTTAGTGAACAGCAAAATAAGCTGTAAAATCCAGTGTCAGGCAGCTGCTGCCAAGGCCAATAGGATAATGGGTTGCATCAAAAGGGGCATAGATGCCTGTGATGAGAACATAGTCCTGCCACTTTACAAATCACTAGTCCGATCACACATGGCGTACTGTGTACAGTTCTGGGTTCCTGTGAACAAGGCAGACATAGCAGAGCTGGAGAGGGTTCAGAGGAAGATAACTAAAGTAATAACTGGAATGGGTGGACTACAGTACCCTGATAGATTATCAAAATTAGGGTTATTCACTTTAGAAAAAAGATGACTGAGTGGTGATCTAATAAGTATGTATAAATATATCAGGGGACAGTACAGAGATCTATCCCATCATCTATTTATCCCCAGGACTGTGACTGTGACGAGGGGACATCCTCTGCGTCTGGAGGAAAGAAGGTTTGTACACAAACATAGAAGAGGATTCTTTACGGTAAGGGCACTTAGCCTATGGAACTCTCTGCCTAAGGAGGTTGTGATGGTGAGTTCACTAAAAGAGTTCAAGAGGGGCCTGGATGTATTTCTGGAGTGTAATAATATTACAGGCTATAGTTACTAGAGAGGGGTTGTTGATCCAGGGAGTTATTCTGATTGCCAGATTGGAGTCAGGAAGGAATTTTTTCCCCCTTAATTGGGGAAAATTGACTTATACCTCACAGGGTTGTTTTTTTTTTTTTGCCTTCCTCTGAATCAACTTGCAGGATAACAGGTCGAACTAGATGGACAGATGTCGTTTTTCGGCCTTATAAACTATGTTTTTATGTTACTATTCCTTTTTCTCCACAGCTCATAATACATACTCCCGCATTGACCTATTTCTCCTGAGCAAGTTCCTCTTACAACTAGCCACCAACTCTACTATTGAACTTATCAACAAAACCCAATATATGCCCCAACCAGCGATTCCTATACTATTCAAAGAATTGCTCACATAAGCCTATGGTATATACCATAATATTAAACCTACAAACAACTACCAGACCGCTTATGAATTAATGTAATTTTATTGCATGATTACAAATAGCTATCTCACAAACATGATTAAAAGTACATAGGTGCATATATTGAATATATCCTCTGAGCGCGTAAAAATTGTCCAATTGGGATTTAATTGATCATCTGTGGAGGATAGGATGAAGATGCATGTAAGTAGGCATTAACAGATGTTGGTTTCCTAAAAACATTCTTTATAATGGAGCCATCCAGGTCCCTTTCCAACTGGACACCCCAAAACTCGATGAAATCCCTGTCGAATTTGTCAATTTAATGTTTTTAGAGTTGTTGTTCAACTTCCCAATTATATATTTTTTTTAAATCAGATGAATTTCCCTGACAGATCATGAATACATCGGAAATGTACCGTGCACGGAAAATGGTGTGGTCCATCCACATGCACCGATCTGACAGGAAAAGGTCCCTCTCCTACAGTCCCAGGAACAAATTTGCATAAGATGGCACACAAGGTGCCCCCATCACAGTCCCCTGGAGCTGTAGGTAGAAGGACCAGCCATAATTAAAGAAATTGTGCATCAGAACAAAGGATAAAAGATCCAATAAAAATTCCCTCTTGTCAGCATCTACATTTTCTTGTATTAGAAAAAATTCCACTTCCTGAATCCCGTCTTGATTTCTAATGCTGGTATATAGGCACTCGACATCACAAGTTACTATCAATGTATCCTCCCTGTGGTGAATCACCTCAATTCTCCGCAAAAATCGGTAGTGTCCTTGATATACGAAGGAAGATTGGCTACAATATTCCTAAATTGAGAATACAAATATTGTCCTACCTTTTCAGTCAGGCTTCCTCTGCACAAAATGATGGGCCTACCAGAGGGCACTCTGGCACCCTTATGGATCTTCGGTAGAAGATATAAGGTGAATATAGTGGGTTCTTTAACAATTAAAGCATCATGAAGAACCTTGGATAGCGTCTGTTTTTCAGCAGCTTTATCTAAAATTTGAATTTGGCTACCTTCAAATGAATGCAAAAGAATATTAGGTTAATTTCTTATAACACTCCTTCTCTCTCAGTTCTTTATAGGCCTCTTGTTCATAAAGAATATGGGGACACACCACAATATTTCCCCCTATCAGAGGGTTTGAACACTACATTGGTAAGTCTAGTAAACATTGGTAAACTCTGACACTGGGCCTTGGAAAGATTGTCCTTGGAATAAACATTGCCATGTTTTCAAACTCTTTAGATACAAGCTTGACAAACAGGTCAATTTCTGGACATAATGACAACGCAGGAAATTTTTTGGACTTACATTTGATAGAAGCAGGAATCTCCTCCGGAATAGGCGGTTCATCCTCTCCTTCCAATTCCTCAGAAATCTGAACAGCTTATAGCTTTTCCGGGGTGGTCAAATTTCCAAAATTATCCTCATTATAATGCCATCTCTTTAAAATAAGTGAGCAGGCAAAAATATGCAGATCTTTTACTGCTGTAAAGAAGTCAAAGGCAGCACATGGTGAGAAGGTTAAACCCTTTTTCAGCAATGATATATCTGTTAGTGAGAGAGTTTGTTCAGATACATTAATTACCTTCAAATAATTTTGATTACCATTCTCCCTCTTCTCCAGAAAAGTCCTCCTCTTTCCCCTCAAGGGAGGTGTTTTTCTTTTCTTCACTGAACCTGACCTTGTCATTCTGCCAGTCAATTCCTGGCTATCTGAGATTGAGGATATAGATAGCATCGAGGATGTACGATTGCAGAAGGCCGAATTACCCCTCCTCTGTGAATAATTGTCTTTGCACCTCCATTTATACACTCGCTTTTGCTGGAAATCCTCACAATCCCTTAAAATTTCCTTGATTTTACTTCTTGAATCTTTCTCCCACTTCTCAAAATTCTTATTGAGTGTCTTGTTTGAGAGTCAATTCAATCTTCTCAATATCTACATCCAAAGATGTTAGGGTCTGGATGTTATGATTAATCAGAAGGTTCATACGTTTCTTGGCTGACTCGGTACATATTTCTTCCCAACTAGACAAAAAGTCTTAATTATTAATATCAAAGGACAGAGCCACCTGAATTCGTAGGCCTCCTGGTATAAGGTCCAGCTGAAGATATCTTTCTAAAAAAGCCTCGTTCAACCATGTCTTTGTCCTTTTAAGGAAAAGATTCATAAGCGTAGACTGCATTTCCTTCACATTTCCCGGGCCTCCACTTCCACCACCTGCATCGTTGTCTTTAAAAATAATATCCAAAGATGAAAGCCAGGATTGCTCTCTGGCCGATATTCCATGACCTTTGTTGTGGCTGAATCTGTAAAAACAACAGAATTTAATCGCAAACCCAATATATGCCCCAACCAGGGATTCCTATACTATTCAAAGAATAGAATTGCTCACATAAGCCTATGGTATATACCATAATATGAAACCTACAAACAACTACCAGACCGCTTATGAATTAATGTCATTTTATTGCATGATTACAAATAGCTATCTCACAAACATGATTAATGGAACATAGGTGCAGGGAAAAAGCAACATCATCTGGAGGATGAACACAGCGGATACTACGTTCATAAGTCTGTCCATCTACATAAATATGATTGACAATAAAGTGCATGTGCAAGAAACATGTTACATGATAATCAAAAGGACACCGAACGGTTACCCATGCTGTGCTTCCTCCAGGATGACATTAATTCATAAGCGGTCTGGTAGTTGTTTGTAGGTTTTTATATTGAACTTATCAAATGTTCCAACCATGCTGCTAACTCCCTTTCAATCCAAGAGATATTTCATGTTAGAGAGACGCTGTGGAGATGCAACCCATATCTTCTTACAAATTCCTCTTCTAATGAGTGCTTGATGTCAGCCTTGTCAGACTACTTCTCCATCAATGCTGCCTCTGTGTCAAGCCCATAAAGTATATGGAATGCCCATGAGAAGTATGCTTATTCATCAGGGACATAGAGTGAAGAAAGACAGAAAATACAAGATATCCTAACCCATGGATGTCAAACTCATGGCCCTCCAGATGTTGCAAAACTACAACTCCCATCATTCCCTGATAGCTGTAGTATGCCCATGCACGATGGGAGTTGTAGTTTTGCAACAGCTGGAAGGCCACGAGTTTGACATCCCTGTCCTAACCAGACGTCACCCATTGAGCATGTTTGGGATGCTCTGGATCGACATATGCAACAGCGTGTTCCAGTTCATGCCAATATTCTGCAACTTTGCACAGCTATTGAAGAGGAGTGGACCTACATTCCACAGGACACAATCAACAACCTGATAAACTACATGCGATAAAGATGTGCTGCACTGCGTGAGGCAAATGGTGGCCAAACCAGATACTGACTGCCACACCTGTGAGGTGGGATGGATTATCTCGGCAAAGGAGAAGTGCTCACTAACACAGATTTAGACAGATTTGTGAACAATATTTGAGAGTAATGGGTCTTTTGTGTACAGTATGTAGAAAATGTTTCAGATCTTTGAGTTCAACTCATGCAAAATGGTAGCAAAACCTAAAGTGTTGCGTTTATATTTTTGTTCAGTGTGTGTATATATATATATATATATATATATATATACACAGTGGATAATGTGACCTTAATGTGACCTATAAACTGTACAACTCAATTGAAAAACAAACTGTAATATTTTAGGTAGAGGGAAGAAAAAAATATAAAAATAAAATAATATGGTTGCATAAGTGTTCACACCCTTAAACTAATACTTTGTTGAAGCACCTTTTGATTTTATTACAGCACTCAGTCTTTTTGAGTATGAGTCTATTAGCATGGCACATTTTGACTTGGCAGGATTTGCCCACTCTTCTTTGCAAAAATACTCCAAATCTGTCAGATTGCGAGGGCATCTCCTGTGCACAGACCTCTTCAGATCACCACACAGTTTTTCTTTCCTTTAAATTTTCTTTTTATTGATTTTATATAATTTCCGTAGTAAGTACAGAATGTAAAGAGAACATATGAACATTTGAAGCACAAGATACGTCGTCATTAAGGTATCGTGATGTAACAGGGTCAAGGTTTATAGAGACCGACTCAGTGTACATGGCAAGACATATCACCTGGACGGTACAACCACACAACCATGGGTACAGTTTGTACAAACTTCTGGATCTCTTAGTTGCAACGCCCTCAAATAATGTGATGACGTAACTATAAATTGCCAGCCGCAATAGAACGGTGAGCAGACCGGTGCCCACTACTCCAGCTTTGGTGATTTAATATGCAAGCCTTAGCTGGCTTTCTGGTGAAGCCATTCCTTTGTTGATTTGGATGCATGCTTTGGGTCGTTGTAATGCTGAAAGATGAAATTCCTCTTCATGTTCAGCTTTCTAGCAGAATCCTAAAGGTTTTGTGCCAATATTAACTGGTATTTGGAACTGTTCATAATTCCCTCTAGCTTAACTAAGGCCCCCAGTTCCAGCTGCTGCCACCACCATGCTCCACTGTGGGTATGGTGTTCTTTTGGTGATGTGCAGTGTTTTTGCGCCAAACATATCTTTTGGAATTATGGCCAAAAAGTTCAACCTTGGTTACATCAGACCATAGCACTTTGTTCCACATGCTTTTGGGAGACTTCAGATGTGTTTTTGCAAAATGTATCCTAGCTTGGATGTTTTTCTTCATAGGAAAAGGCTTTCGTCTTGCCACTCTACCCCATAGCCCAGACATATGAAGAATATGGGATATTGTTGTCACATGTACCACACAGCCAGTACTTTACAGATATTCCTGCAGCAATTTTAATGTTGCTGTAGGCCTCTTGGTAGCCTCCCAGACCAGTTTTCTTCTCTTTTTTCATCAATTTTGATGGGACGTCCAGTTCTTGGTAATGTCACTGTTGTGCCATATATTCTCCACTTGATGATGACTTCACTGTGTTCCATGGTATATCTAATGCCTTGGAAATTCTTTTGTACCCTTCTCCTGACTGATACCTTTTAACAATAAGATCCCTCTGATGCTTTGGAAGCTCTCTGTGGACCATTGCTTTTGCTGTGGGATGTGACTAAGAAAATTTCAGAAAAAAACAACTAGAGCAGCTGAACTTTGTTTGGGATTAACCCAGAGCCACTTTAAATGATGGGAGGTGTATGCTGACTCCTATTTAACATGATTTTGAATGTGATTGCTTAATTCTGAACACAGCTACATCCCCAGTTATAAGAGGGTGTGCAACCACATTATCTTTTTTTTTTTCTTCCCTCCACCTAAAAGATTTCAGATTGTTTTTCAATTGAGTGGTACAGTTTATAGATCACATTAAAGGTTGAAAAAGTTCTGAATTGATTTATCTTTGTCAAATTTTTTTTACAGCATAGCAACTTTACATTTTAACAGGGGTGTGTAGACTTTTTATATCCAATGTGTGTATATATATATATATATATATATATATATATATATATACATATATACAGTACAGACCAAAAGTTTGGACACATCTTCTCATTCAAAGAGTTTTTTCTTTATTTTAATGACTATGAAGGCATCAAAACTATGAATTAACACATGTGGAATTATATACATAACAAACAAGTGTGAAACAACTGAGAATATGTCATATTCTAGGTTCTTCAAAGTAGCCACCTTTTGCTTTGATTTCTGCTTTCGACACTCTTGGCATTCTCTTGATGAGCTTCAAGAGGTAGTCCCCTGAAATAATCTTCCAACAGTCTTGAAGGAGTTTCCAGAGATGCTTAGCACTTGTCGGCCCTTTTGCCTTCACTCTGCGGTCCAGCTCACCCCAAACCATCTTGATTGGGCTCAGGTCCAGTGACTGTGGAGGCCAGGTCATCTGGCGCAGCACCCCATCACTCTCCTTCATGGTCAAATAGCCCTTACTTTCAAAGTTTTCCCATTTTTTTCGGCTGACTGACTGACCTTCATTTCTTAAAGTAATGATTGCCACTCGTTTTTCTTTACTTAGCTGCTTTTTTCTTGCCATAATACAAATTCTAACAGTCTATTCAGTAGGACTATCAGCTGTGTATCCACCTGACTTCTCCTCAACGCCACTGATGGTCCCAACCCCATCTATAAGGCAAGAAATCCCACTTATTAAACCTGACAGGGCACACCTGTGACGTGAAAACCATTTCAGGGGACTACCTCTTGAAGCTCATCAAGAGAATGCCAAGAGTGTGGAAAGCAGTAATCAAAGCAAAAGGTGGCTACTTTGAAGAACCTAGAATATGACATATTTTCAGTTGTTTCACACTTGTTTGTTATCTATATAATTCCACATGTGTTAATTCATAGTTTTGATGCCTTTAGTGTGAATCCACAATTTTCATAGTCATGAAAATAAAGAAAACTCTTTGAATGAGAAGGTGTGTCCAAACTTTTGGTCTGTACTGAATATATAAAGATTTGTTTGAATAAAATACAGTCATGTGGTGTTACGCTTCATTCACCCAAAAATGTAGTTTTTTTTTTAACTTTATTTCATATTATATGTTATAATTTGGCTTTACTTGGGTTTTGGGCGGCCCTGTTGTGGTTCTTACTAAAACTAGGTGGAGACCGCATGTGTGCTTCCCTTGTCAAAAGGTATTGTGCAGTTAACATTGTACAGGACTGATTTAGGAACCTAATTACATTTTTTTATTTTATTATTTTATTGTTTGTTTTAATCAGGATTTAGGTTCGAACATGGTGTTGTCTGTCATCCTGAACAGGATGCCTGACTTCCATGTTGATCTCTCCACATGGTTGGGTGGCAACAGCATGAGGAGTCAACACAGTGACCCAGCCACAGAGTGGTGAGGGTGGCAACAGTATGAGGAGTCAACACAGTGACCTAGTCACAGAGCGGTGAGGTGTCAACAGCATGAGGAGTTGAAACAGTGGCCCAGTGTTAGAGTGGTAAAGGTGGCAAAAGCATGAGGAATCAACACAGTGGCCCAGTGACAGAGTTGTGAGGGTGGAAACAGCATGAAGAGTCAACACAGTGGCCCAGTGACAGAGTGGTAAAGGTGGAGACAGCAAAAAGAGTGAACACAGTGGCTCAGTGACAAAGTGATGAGGGTGGCAACAGTATGAGGAGTCAACAAAATGGCCCATTGACATAGTGGTGAAGGTAGCACCAATATTAGGAATCAACACAGTGGCCCAGTGACAGAGTGGTGAGAGTCATAACAGCATGAAGAGTCAACACAGTGGCCCAGCCACAGAGTGCTGAGGGTGGCAACAGCATGAAGAGTCAACACAGTGGCTTAGTCACAGAGTGGTAAGGGTGGCAACAGCATGAGGAGTCAATACAGTGGCTCAGCGACTGAATGGTGAGGTGGCAACAGCATGAGCAGTAAACACAGTGGCCCATTGAGAGAGGGGGAGATGGCAATAGCATGAGGCCCTCTGAAGGCAACAGGAGTCGTCCCAGAAGATTGGAAATTAGCAAATGTTGTGCCGATTCACAAGAAAGGTAGTAGGGAGGAATCGGGCAACTATAGGCCAGTAAGCCTGACATCAATAGTGGGAAAATTAATGGAAACCATACTTAAGGAGAGGATTGTGGAACATCTAAAATCCCATGGATTGAAAGATGAAAAACAGCATGGGTTTACTTCAGGGAGATCATGTCAAACTAATCTTATTGATTTTTTTGATTGGGTGACTAAAACAATAGATGGCGGAGGTGCAGTAGACATCGCTTATTTAGACTTCAGTAAGGCTTTCAATACTGTCCCACACAGAAGGCTTATCAATAAATTGCAGTCTTTGGGCTTGGACTCCTATATTGTTGAATGGATTAGGCAGTGGCTAAGGGACAGGCAACAGAGGGTTGTAGTCAATGGAGTATATTCAGACCAAGGTCTTGTTACCAGTGGGGTACCTCAGGGTTCTGTTCTGGGACCCATATTGTTTAATATCTTTATCAGCAAAATTGCAGAAGGCCTCGATGGTAAGGTGTGTCTTTTTGCTGATGACACAAAGATTTGTAACAGGGTTGATGTTCCTGGAGGGATACACCAAATGGAAAAGGATTTAGGAAAACTAGAGGAATGGTCAAAAATCTAGCAACTAAAATTTAATGTGGATAAGTGCAAAATAATGCACCTGGAGCGTAAAAACCCAAGAGCAGAATATAAAATCAGTGATACAGTCCTAACCTCAGTATCTGAGGAAAGGGATTTAGGGGTCATTATTTCAGAAGACTTAAAGGTAGGCAGACAATGTCATAGAGCAGCAGGAAATGCTAGCAGAATGCTTGGGTGTATAGAGAGAGGCATTACTAGTAGAAAGAGGGAGGTGATCATGCCGCTCTACAGAGCACTAGTGAGACCTCATTTGGAGTATTGTGCTCAGTACAGGAGACCATATCTCCAGAAGGATATTGATACTTTGGAGATAGTTCAGAGAAGAGCTACTAAACTGGTACATGGATTGCAGGATAAAACTTACCAGGAAAGATTAAAGGACCTTAACATGTGTAGCTTGGAAGAAAGACGAGACAGAGGGGATATGATAGAAACTTTTAAATACATAAAGGGAATCAACAAGGTAAAAGAGGAGATAATATTTAAAAGAAGAAAAACTGCTACAAGAGGACATCGTTTTAAATTAGCGGGGCAAAGGTTTAAAAGTAATATCAGGAAGTATTACTTTACTGAGAGAGTAGTGGATGCATCGAATAGCCTTCCTGCAGAAGTGGTAGCTGCAAATACAGTGAAGGAGTTTAAGAATGCATGGGATAGGCATAAGGCCATCCTTCATATAAGATAGGGCCAGGGGCTATCCATAGTACTTAGTATATTGGGCAGACTAGATGGGCCAAATGGTTCTTATCTGCCGACACATTCTATGTTTCTATGAGGAGTCAACACAGTGGCTCAGTGACTGAATGGTGAGGTGGCAACAGCATAAGGAGTTAACACAGTGGCCAGTGACAAAGTGATGAGGTGGCACCAGTATGAGAAGTTAACAAAATTGCCCATTGACATAGTGGTGAAGGTGGCAACAGTACCACAGTGGCCCAGTGACAGAGTGGTAAAGGTGGCAACAGCATTAGCAGTTAACACAGTGGCCCAGTGACAGATGGGTGAGCGTAGAAAAAGCATGAGGATTCAACACAGTGGCCCAGTTGAGAGGGTGGCAACAGCATGATGTCACCCTCTTTCCCGCAGCTGCTGCGTTCAACGCTGATGGTGGCATCTGAGAGTCTCGTTCAGCCTAATATGGGGTTAATCAGGGGTTAAAACAAAAAAATTTACACACTTACCTCAACCAGTTGATCACAAAGAGGCCATTGCGGCCATCTTGATGAAGAAAACGTGCCAATTGTCGCGCATGCTGACATGATAACATCACCACGTCATCACGCTGGGTGAAGTACATCACACTGAAGAATCAACGTGTTTCTTCAATGAAGATGGCCGCGACGGCCTCTCCGCAATTAAATGGATATGGTGAGTGTGTATCATTTATTTCACTGCCATTTAAGGAAATTCATTTTTTACCACAAAGAACAAAAAATGATGGATGGATGCTTGAAATATAGGAAATTAGGAGTGTATCCAACCCATCAATAATAGGAATTTTCTATTTATACGTGTAAGTGTCCATCAGGACATCACTGATTCACCATCAGGGGCCAGACCATAGAGTCTGACACATAGTAAGCTGCAGCACTATTACACAACCTATTCGAGGAGTAATGCCATTATCTTTCTATTAGATCCACAGTATCTAGCACCTGGTAATCAATACACTGCTAGCAATAGCTATAGAGTATTTGGTAGGCCACCTACCTTCAAACAGAATGTATAGCCTAGTGACAGAGACCACTTCAGATAGACAGTGAACATATCCAAGCCCTTAACTGTCTCCTGATTTTTGCAAATCTGACCAGTGTCACTTTAAGTGCTGATAACTAGAGTTGAGCGGACACCTGGATGTTCGGGTTCGAGAAGTTAGGCCGAACTTCCCGAAAATGTTCGGGTTCGGGATCCGAACCCGATCCGAACTTAGTCCCGAACCCGAACCCCATTGAAGTCAAAGGGGACCCGAACTTTTCGGCACTAAAAAGGCTGTAAAACAGCCCAGGAAAAGGCTAGAGGGCTGCAAAAGGCAGCAACATGTAGGTAAATCCCCTGCAAACAAATTTTGATAGGGAAATGAATAAAAATTAAAATTAAATAAATAAAAATTAACCAAAATCAATTGGACAGAGGTCCCATAGCAGAGAATCTGGCTTTACGTCACCCACCACTGGAACAGTCCATTCTCAGATATTTAGGCCCCGGCACCCAGACAGAGGAGATAGGTCCCGTAACAGAGAATCTGTCTTCATGTCAGCAGAGAATCAGTCTGCATGTCATAGCAGAGAATCAGGCTTCACCTCAGCCACCAATGCAACAGTCCATTGTCAGATATTTAGGCCCAGCACCCAGGCAGAGGAGAGAGGTCCCGTAATAGAGGATCTGGCTTCATGTCAGCAGAGAATCAGTCTGCATGTCATAGCAGAAAATCAGGCTTCACGTCAGCCACCACTGCAACAGTCCATTGTCAGATATTTAGGCCCAGCACCCAGGCAGAGGAGAGAGGTCCCGTAACAGAGAATCTGGCTTCATGTCAGCAGAGAATTAGTCTGCATGTCATAGCAGAGAATCAGACTTCGCGTCAGCCACCAATGCAACAGTCCATTGTCAGATATTTAGGCCCAGCACCCAGGCAGAGGAGAGAGGTCCCGTAACAGAAGATCTGGCTTCATGTCAGCAGAGAATCAGTCTGCATGTCATAGCAGAAAATCAGGCTTCACGTCAGCCATCACTGCAACAGTCCATTGTCAGATATTTAGGCCCAGCACCCAGGCAGAGGAGAGAGGTCCCGTAACAGAGGATCTGGCTTCATGTCAGCAGAGAATCAGTCTGCATGTCATAGCAGAAAATCAGGCTTCACGTCAGCCACCAATGCAACAGTCCATTGTCATAAATTTAGGCCCAGCACCCAGGCAGAGGAGAGAGGTCCCGTAACAGAGAATCTGGCTTCATGTCAGCAGAGAATCAGTCTGCATGTCATAGCAGAGAATCAGGCTTCACGTCAGCCACCAATGCAACAGTCCATTGTCAGATATTTAGGCCCAGCACCCAGGCAGAGGAGAGAGGTCCCGTAACAGAGGATCTGGCTTCATGTCAGCAGAGAATCAGTCCGCATGTCATAGCAGAAAATCAGGCTACACGTCAGCCACCACTGCAACAGTCCATTGTCAGATATTTAGGCCCAGCACCCAGGCAGAGGAGAGAGGTCCCGTAACAGAGAATCTGGCTTCATGTCAGCAGAGAATTAGTCTGCATGTCATAGCAGAGAATCAGGCTTCACGTCAGCCACCAATGCAACAGTCCATTGTCAGATATTTAGGCCCAGCACCCAGGCAGAGGAGAGAGGTCCCGTAACAGAGGATCTGGCTTCATGTCAGCAGAGAATCAGTCTGCAAGTCATAGCAGAAAATCAGGCTTCACGTCAGCCACCACTGCAACTGTCCATTGTCATAAATTTAGGCCCAGCACCCAGGCAGAGAAGAGAGGTCCCGTAACAGACAATCTGGCTTCATGTCAGCAGAGAATCAGTCTTCATATCATAGCAGAGAATCAGGCTTCACGTCACCCACCACTGTAACAGTCCATTTTCATAAATTTAGGCCCAGCACCCAGGCAGAGGAGAGAGGTCCCGTAACAGACAATCTGGCTTCATGTCAGCAGAGAATCAGTCTTCATGTCATAGCAGAGAATCAGTCTTCATGTCATAGCAGAGAATCAGGCTTCACGTCACCCACCACTGTAAGAGTCCATTTTCATAAATTTAGGCCCAGCACCCAGGCAGAGGAGAGAGGTCCCGTAACAGAGAATCTGGCTTCATGTCAGCAGAGAATTAGTCTGCATGTCATAGCAGAGAATCAGGCTTCACGTCAGCCACCAATGCAACAGTCCATTGTCAGATATTTAGGCCCAGCACCCAGGCAGAGGAGAGAGGTCCCGTAACAGAGAATCTGGCTTCATGTCAGCAGAGAATTAGTCTGCATGTCATAGCAGAGAATCAGGCTTCACGTCAGCCACCAATGCAACAGTCCATTGTCATAAATTTAGGCCCAGCACCCAGGCAGAGGAGAGAGGTCCCGTAACAGAGGATCTGGCTTCATGTCAGCAGAGAATCAGTCTGCATGTCATAGCAGAAAATCAGGCTTCACGTCAGCCACCACTGCAACAGTCCATTGTCAGATATTTAGGCCCAGCACCCAGGCAGAGGAGAGAGGTCCCGTAACAGAGGATCTGGCTTCATGTCAGCAGAGAATCAGTCTGCATGTCATAGCAGAAAATCAGGCTTCACGTCAGCCACCACTGCAACAGTCCATTGTCATAAATTTAGGCCCAGCACCCAGGCAGAGGAGAGAGGTCCCGTAACAGACAATCTGGCTTCATGTCAGCAGAGAATCAGTCTTCATATCATAGCAGAGAATCAGGCTTCACGTCACCCACCACTGTAGCAGTCCATTTTCATAAATTTAGGCCCAGCACCCAGGCAGAGGAGAGAGGTCCCGTAACAGACAATCTGGCTTCATGTCAGCAGAGAATCAGTCTTCATATCATAGCAGAGAATCAGGCTTCACGTCACCCACCACTGTAACAGTCCATTTTCATAAATTTAGGCCCAGCACCCAGGCAGAGGAGAGAGGTCCCGTAACAGACAATCTGGCTTAATGTCAGCAGAGAATCAGTCTTCATGTCATAGCAGAGAATCAGTCTTCATGTCATAGCAGAGAATCAGGCTTCACGTCACCCACCACTGTAAGAGTCCATTTTCATAAATTTAGGCCCAGCACCCAGGCAGAGAAGAGAGGTCCCGTAACAGAGAATCTGGCTTCATGTCAGCAGAGAATCAGTCTTCATGTCATAGCAGAGAATTAGTCTGCATGTCATAGCAGAGAATCAGGCTTCACGTCACCCAACATTGGAACAGTCCATTGGCATATATTTAGGCCCCGGCACCCAGACAGAGGAGAGGTTCATTCAACTTTGGGTAGCCTCGCAATATAATGGTAAAATGAAAATAAAAATAGGATTGAATGAGGAAGTGCCCTGGAGTCCAATAATATATGGTTAAGGGGAGGTAGTTAATGTCTAATCTGGACAAGGGACGGACAGATCCTGTGGGATCCATGCCTGGTTAATTTTTATGAACGTCAGCTTGTCCACATTGGCTGTAGACAGGCGGCTGCGTTTGTCTGTAATGACGCCCCCTGCCGTGCTGAATACACGTTCAGACAAAACGCTGGCCGCCGGGCAGGCCAGCACTTCCAAGGCATAAAAGGCTAGCTCTGGCCACGTGGACAATTTAGAGACCCAGAAGTTGAATGGGGCCGAACCATCAGTCAGTACGTGGAGGGGTGTGCACACGTACTGTTCCACCATGTTAGTGAAATGTTGCCTCCTGCTAACACGTTGCGTATCAGGTGGTGGTGCAGTTAGCTGTGGCATGTTGACAAAAGTTTTCCACATCTCTGCCATGCTAACCCTGCCCTCAGAGGAGCTGGCCGTGACACAGCTGCCTTGGCGACCTCTTGCTCCTCCTCTGCCTTGCCCTTGGGCTTCCACTTGTTCCCCTGTGACATTTGGGAATGCTCTCAGTAGCGCGTCTATCAACATGCGCTTGTACTCGCGCATCTTCCTATCACACACCAGTGCAGGAAGTAAGGTGGGCACATTGTCTTTGTAGCGTGGATCCAGCAGGGTTGCAACCCAGTAGTCTGCACAGGTTAAAATGTGGGCAACTCTGCTGTCGTTGCGCAGGCACAGCAGCATGTAGTCGCTCATGTGTGCCAGGCTGCCCAGGGGTAAGGACAAGCTGTCCTCTGTGGGAGGCGTATCGTCATCGTCCTGCCTTTCCCCCCAGCCACGCACCAGTGATGGACCTGAGCTGCGTTGGGTGCCACCCCGCTGTGACCATGCTTCATCCTCATCCTCCTCCACCTCCTCCTCATCCTCGTCCTCCTCGTCCTCCATTAATGGGCCCTGGCTGGCCACATTTGTACCTGGCCTCTGCTGTTGCCAAAAACCTCCCTCTGAGTCACTTTGAAGAGACTGACCTGAAAGTGCTAAAAATGACCCCTCTTCCTCCTCCTCCTCCTCCTCCTCCTCCTGGGCCACCTCCTCTTCCATCATCGCCCTAAGTGTTTTCTCAAGGAGACATAGAAGTGGTATTGTAACGCTGATAACGGCGTCATCGCCACTGGCCATGTTGGTGGAGTACTCGAAACAGCGCAACAGGGCACACAGGTCTCGCATGGAGGCCCAGTCATTGGTGGTGAAGTGGTGCTGTTCTGTAGTGCGACTGACCCGTGCGTGCTGCAGCTGAAACTCTACTATGGCCTGCTGCTGCTCGCACAGTCTGTCCAGCATGTGCAAGGTGGAGTTCCACCTGGTGGGCACGTCGCATATGAGGCGGTGAGCGGGAAGGCCGAAGTTACGCTGTAGCGCAGACAGGCGAGCAGCAGCAGGATGTGAACGCCGGAAGCGCGAACAGACGGCCCGCACTTTATGCAGCAGCTCTGACATGTCGGGGTAGTTGTGAATGAGCTTCTGCACCACCAAATTCAGCACATGCGCCAAGCAAGGGATGTGCGTCAAATTGGCTAGTCCCAGAGCTGCAACGAGATTTCGCCCATTATCACACACCACCAGGCCGGGCTTGAGGCTCACCGGCAGCAACCACTCGTCGGTCTGTTGTTCTATACCCCGCCACAACTCCTGTGCGGTGTGGGGCCTGTCCCCCAAACATATGAGTTTCAGAATGGCCTGCTGACGTTTACCCCGGGCTGTGCTGAAGTTGGTGGTGAAGGTGTGTGGCTGACTGGATGAGCAGGTGGAAGAAGAGGAGGAGGAAGCCGAGAAGGAGGAGGTGGCAACAGGAGGCAAAGAATGTTGCCCTGCGATCCTTGGCGGCGGAAGGACGTGCTCCAAACAGCTCTCTGCCTGGGGCCCAGCTGCCACTACATTTACCCAGTGTGCAGTTAGGGAGATATAGCGTCCCTGGCCGTGCTTACTGGTCCACGTATCTGTGGTTAGGTGGACCTTGCTACAGATGGCGTTGCGCAGTGCACACTTGATTTTATCGGATACTTGGTTGTGCAGGGAAGGCACGGCTCTCTTGGAGAAGTAGTGGCGGCTGGAAACAACATACTGTGGGACAGCAAGCGACATGAGCTGTTTGAAGCTGTCTGTGTCCACCAGCCTAAATGACAGCATTTCATAGGCCAGTAGTTTAGAAATGCTGGCATTCAGGGCCAGGGATCGAGGGTGGCTAGGTGGGAATTTACGCTTTCTCTCAAATGTTTGTGAGATGGAGAGCTGAACGCTGCCGTGTGACATGGTTGAGACGCTTGGTGACGGAGGTGGTGGTGGTGTTGGTGGTACATCCCCTGTTTGCTGGGCGGCAGGTGCCAACGTTCCTCCAGAGGCGGAGGAAGAGGCCGAGGCGGCAGCAGCAGAAGAGGCCGAGGCGGCAGCAGCAGAAGAGGTAGCAGGGGGAGCCTGAGTGACTTCCTTGGTTTTAAGGTGTTTACTCCACTGCAGTTCATGCTTTGCATGCAGGTGCCTGGTCATGCAGGTTGTGCTCAGGTTCAGAACGTTAATGCCTCGCTTCAGGCTCTGATGGCACAGCGTGCAAACCACTCGGGTCTTGTCGTCAGCAAATTGTTTGAAGAAGTGCCATGCCAGGGAACTCCTTGAAGCTGCCTTTGGGGTGCTCGGTCCCAGATGGCGGCGGTCAGTAGCAGGCGGAGTCTCTTGGCGGCGGGTGTTCTGCTTTTGCCCACTGCTCCCTCTTTTGCTACGCTGTTGGCTCGGTCTCACCACTGCCTCTTCCTCCGAACTGTGAAAGTCAGTGGCACGACCTTCATTCCATGTGGGGTCTAGGACCTCATCGTCCCCTGCATCGTCTTCCACCCAGTCTTGATCCCTGACCTCCTGTTCAGTCTGCACACTGCAGAAAGACGCAGCAGTTGGCACCTGTGTTTCGTCATCATCAGAGACATGCTGAGGTGGTATTCCCATGTCCTCATCATCAGGAAACATAAGTGGTTGTGCGTCAGTGCAGTCTATGTCTTCCACCGCTGGGGAAGGGCTAGGTGGATGCCCTTGGGAAACCCTGCCAGCAGAGTCTTCAAACAGCATAAGAGACTGCTGCATAACTTGAGGCTCAGACAGTTTCCCTGATATGCATGGGGGTGATGTGACAGACTGATGGGGTTGGTTTTCAGGCGCCATCTGTGCGCTTTCTGCAGAAGACTGGGTGGGAGATAATGTGAACGTGCTGGATCCACTGTCGGCCACCCAATTGACTAATGCCTGTACCTGCTCAGGCCTTACCATCCTTAGAACGGCATTGGGCCCCACCATATATCGCTGTAAATTCTGGCGGCTACTGGGACCTGAGGTAGTTGGTAGACTAGGACGTGTGGATGTGGCAGAACGGCCACGTCCTCTCCCAGCACCAGAGGGTCCACTAACACCACCACGACCATGTCCACGTCCGCGTCCCTTACTAGATGTTTTCCTCATTGTTATGGTTCACCACAACAACAAAAATATTATTTGGCCCAATGTATTGTATTCAAATTCAGCGGGATATAAATTTGAGGCCTAGTATTTAGGCGCTGGGTGACCGGTATGGATTTAGTGACAGAATTAGACTTGGAAATGCACAGTAGCGTGTGTGTGAAGTTATTCTGAATGACCCTATGTGCACCTTGAATATTATATACCCTTTTAGGGATAGATTTCAAATAGCTCTGATATAGCAGAAACCACTAAATTATGAAATTGCTAAATTGGGAATTGTATTTCAACCCTGAACAAAAAATGTGCTTTGACGGACACTAAATAACTTGCCCAGCCACAACAGTACAGCGGTAACGACAGATTTAGCGGGATATAAATTTGAGGCCTAGTATTTAGGCGCTGGGTGACCGGTATGGATTTACTGACAGAATTAGACTGGGATATGGCCAAAAAATAACCACACTATTGCTGGTTAAATGCACTTGGTGTGACAGCTTGACCAACCACACTACTGAGGGTTAAATGCACTTGGTGACGGGCGCAGCTTGCCCTCTGATGTAGTATATGGCCAATAAATGAACAGACTATTGCTGGTTAAATGCACTTGGTGTGACAGCTTGACCAACCACACTACTGAGGGTTAAATTCACTTGGTGACGGGCGCAGCTTGCCCCTGATGTAGTATATGGCCAAAAAATGAACAGACTATTGCTGTTTAAATGCACTTGGTGTGACAGCTTCACCCTGGTGTAGGCTTTAGGCAAAAAACAACCACACCATTGAGGGTTAAATGCACTTGGTCGCAGCTTGTGCTGGCGCACCACAAGACACAAAATGGCCGCCGATCACCCCAGAAAAAAGTGACTGACAAACGGTCTGGGCAGCCTAAAAACAGTGAGCAATTGAATTTCAGCAGCTCAATGATGCACAGCTGCAGATCGATCGATCGATTAATCAAGTCCTTTGGAGGAGTTAATCTGCCTAATCTCGCCCTATTGTCGCAGCCGCAACCTCTCCCTACGCTAATCAGAGCAGAGTGACGGGCGGCGCTATGTGACTCCAGCTTAAATAGAGGCTGGGTCACATGGTGCTCTGGCCAATCACAGCCATGCCAATAGTAGGCATGGCTGTGACGGCCTCTTGGGTCAAGTAGTATGACGCTTGTTGATTGGCTGCTTTGCAGCCTTTCAAAAAGCGCCAAGAAAGCGTCACAAAAGCGCCAAGAAAGCGACGAACACCGAACCCGAACCCGGACTTTTACGAAAATGTCCGGGTTCGGGTCCGTGTCACGGACACCCCAAAATTCGGTACGAACCCGAACTATACAGTTCGAGTTCGCTCATCCCTACTGATAACTTTAAAACACTTCTCCAGGCCATTCTGAGATAGTTTTTTAGTCACATATTGTACTTCATGACACTGGTAAATGAAGTAAAAAAATACATTTTTATTTATAAAAAATACAAATTTACCCAACATTTGTAAAAAATAGCAAATTTCCAAGTTTTAATTTCTCTACTTCTATAATACATAGTAATACCTCCAAAAAGAGTTATTACTTTATAATTCCACATATGTCTACTTCATGTTTGGATAATTTTGGGAATGATATTTTATTTTTTGGGGATGTTACAAGGCTTAGAAGTTTAGAAGCAAATCTTGAATTTTTTCTGAAATTTTCAAAAACCCAATTTTTAAGGACCAGTTCAGGTCTGAAGTCACTTTGCGAGGCTTACATAATAGAAACCACCCAAAAATGACCCCATTCTATAAACTACACCCCCAAGGTATTCAAAACTGATTTTACAAACTTTGTTAACCCTTTAGGTGTTCCACAAGAGTTAATGGCAAATGGTGTTAAAATTTCAGAATTTAGATATTTTGGCAAATTTTCCATTTTAATCCATTCCAGTAACAAAGCAAGGGTTAACAGCCAAACACTATGCTATATTTTTTGCCCCGATTCGGTAGTCTACTGTACGGGCACACAGTAGGGCGTAGAGGGAAAGGTGCGCCGTATGGTTTTTAGAAGGCAGATTTTGTTGGACTGTTTTTTTTAACACCATGTCCCATTTGAAGCCCCCCTGATGCACCCCTAGAGTAAAAACTCCATAAAAGTGACCCCATCTAAGAAACTACACCCCTCAAGGTATTCAAAACTGATTTTACAAACTTTGTTAACCCTTTAGGTGTTGCACAAGATTTAATGGAAAATAGAGATACAATTTCAAAATTTCACTTTTTTGGCAGATTTTCCATTTTAATATTTTTTTTTTCCAGTTACAAAGCACGGGTTAACAGCCAAACAAAACTCATTATTTATGGCCCTGATTCTGTAGTTTACAGAAACACCCCATATGTGGTTGTAAACTGCTGTACGGGCACACGGCAGGGCACAAAAGGAAAGGAATGCTATACGGTTTTTGGAAGGCAGATTTTGCTGGACTGGTTTTTTTGACACCATGTCCCATTTGAAGCCCCCTTGATGCACCCCTAGAGTGGAAACTCCAAAAAAGTTACCCCATTTTAGAAACTACGGGATAGGGTGGCAGTTGTGTTGGTACTAGTTTAGGGTACATATGATTTTTGGTTGCTCTATATTACACTTTTTGTGAGGCAAGATAACAAGAAATAGCTTTTTTGGCACCGTTTTTTGGGGTTATTTACAACATTCATCTGACAGGTTAGATAATGTGGTATTTTTATAGAGCAGGTTATCTCGGATGTGGAAATACCTAATATGTATACAATTTATTTATTTATGTAAGTTTTACACAATGATTTCATTTTTGAAACAAAAAAAAATCATGTTTTAGTGTCTCCATAGTCTGAGAGCCATAGTTTTTTCAGTTTTTGGGCGATTATCTTAGGTAGGGTCTCATTTTTTGTGGGATGAGATGATGGTTTGAGTGGCACTATTTTGGGGTGCATATGACTTTTTGATCGCTTGCTATTACACATTTTGTGACGTAAGATGACAAAAAATTGCTTTTTTTACACCATTTTTTTAATTTATTTTTTACGGTGGTCATCTGAGGGGTTAGGTAATTTGATATTTTTATAGAGCCGGTCGTTATGGACGTAGCGATACCTAATATGTATACTTTATTTTTATTTATGTAAGTTTTACACAATGATTTCATTTTTGAAACAAAAAAAATCATGTTTTAGTCTTTCCATAGTCTAAGAGCCATAGTTTTTTCAGTTTTTGGGCGATTATCTTGGGTAGGGTATGATTTTTGCGGGACGGTTTGATTGGTACTATTTTGGCGTACATGCGACTTTTTTGGTCACTTTTATTACCTTTTTTGGGAAGTAAGGAGGGCAAAATTTCAATTTTAGCATAGTTTTTATTTTTTATTTTTATGGCGTTCACTGTGCAGGGAAAGTAACATGGCCGTATTATAGATCAGGTCGTTACAGATGCGCCAATACCTAATATGTGTAGTGTATTTTATTTATTTCTTTTTTATTCAGTGATAAATGTGTTTTTTAATCTTTACTTTTTTCACTATTTTTTTACATTTTTTTTACCCAGACCCACTTGGTTCTTGAAGATCCAGTGGGTCTGATGTCTGTATAATACAGTACAGTACACTATATAGTGTATTGTACTGTATTTCACTTACACTTTGTCTGAACAGATCTATGCCTTAAAGGGATTCTGTCACCTCCCCTAACCCAAAAAACGATTTTAAAGCAGCCATGAAGCACAGCTTACCTTGATTAGGCTGTGCTCTTTGATCTTGTAATCCGTCCAGCAGTTTCTTCAAAAAACGACTTTTATTGATATGTAAATGAGTCCTGAAGGTGCCCAGAGGGGCGTTTTGTTCATCTTAGAGAGCCCAGTACCACCCCTCTTACAGTGCCCAGCCCGCCTTCCTTGCACTGTCTATCCGCCCCCAGCCTGCCACAGCCTCTCCTCCCTCTCCTCCCCCTCCCTCACGCCGAACGAACTTTCGCACAGGCGCAGTACCCACTGAGGGCTGCGCCTGTGCGATTCAGCAGGAGACTGAGGGCAGGAGCTTCATCCTCGTCACTGGGCATGCGCCGAGCCCAGTGACGTCCGATGCTCGCTCTTCCCTCAGTCAGCAGCCTAATATATGCGTATTTCTGGATAATAAATGACCCCATAAGTTTTTGAGCGAATTGACTTCGGATCTATGATCTGAAGCTCGATTTGCTCAAGCCCAATTGTATGCTACCATATGTGATGAAAATTAAGGGGACGAGCTGCTGTGGTTGTCAATGTTAAGGGAATAGCATCCTGTGGAGATCACTTTTAAGGTGGTAGTTCACTGTGGAGGTCAATGATAAGGGCTCGGGCTGCTGTGAAGATCAGATTTTAGGGCAGAGGGTGCTTTGGAGGTCACTGTTAAGGGGGGAAGGCCTCTATGCAGGTCAATGTTATGCGGGCAGGCTGCAATGGGGTTCATGTTTAAGGGGGCTGTGAACATCACTGTTAAGAGGGTGGACACTGTGGGGGGCACTGTTAAGGGGGCAGGCTGCTGTGGAGTTAACTGCAAAGGGAATAGGTAATGTGGAGGTCACTGTTAAGGGGGTGGGTGGATGTGGAAGGGTCACTGTTAGGGTCCATTTACATGACTATTTCTGGATCCGCATCCATTCCACAATTTTGCGGAATGGGTGTGGACCCCTTCATTTCCGTGTCCGTAGTTCCAATTTGTAGCCCTGCAATCATGGACAAGAATAGGCATTTCTATCATAGGTCTGGCTATGTGTGTTCCACAAAATGAGTAACGCACACTGCTGGTACCCTTGTTTTGCGTATACACAATTTTCGGACCGCAAAAAACGTATGATCATGTGAATATACTCTTAAGGGGGCGAGCTGTTGTGGCGGTCAATGTTAAATGGGTGGGGACCTGTGGAGATCACTATTAAAGGGTAGACCACTGGGTAGGGTTACAGCTAAGGGGGTGGGTTGCTTTGGAGGTCTCTATTAAGTGGGTGGGCTGCTGTGAAGGTCACATTTTAAGGTAGCAGGGTGCTGTGGAGGTCATTGTTAAGGGGAGGGCCACTTTAGAGGACACTGTTTTTAAGGGGATGAGCCATTGTGGAGGTCACTGTTAAGGGGTGTGTGCTGTGGGAGGGTCGCTTTTAACAGGGTGGGCCGTTGTGCAGGTCACTGTTAAGAGGGGGGTGCTATGGATGTCGAATTTTAAGGGGCGGGTGCTGTGGAGGTCACTGTCAATGGGTTGGGGTGCTATGGACATAACATTTAAAGTGGGTAGGGCGCTGTGGAGCTCATTGTTAAGGAAATGGGGGTACTGTGAAGCTCACAGCTAAGGGGATGATGCACTGTAGATGTCACTGGTAAGGGGGCGGGCCGCTGTGCAGATCAATTTCAAGGGGTTGCAACACTGTAGAGGTCACTGTTAATGGGTGGGGCACTATTATGGGGGACACTGTGGATAGCTATAGTCCCTCATGATTGCCTGGGGCTGACTGCAACGCATTATGGGCAAGCCGTCTGGGATGGGGTCATGTGATCCTCCTTCTTTGTCTTCTAATCTTCCCTGTATTGTGAAGTGTAAAGTCACAGGTGCTATTTTGATTCATTCATGCTGGCCAAATCCCAAAAGATTTGAATGAATTGGAAACCAAAGTTTTGGGGATATCCACAACTAGTTTTATTATTTTAGAATTGATTCAATCATCTCCATTAACAACTTGGTAGTGTTGATCGAGCACCATAGTGCTCGGGTGCTCGGGCCACACACATCGGGATGCTCAGGTGCTCTACCGAGCACCTCAGTATAATGGAAGCCAATGGGAGTACTCGAGCATTAAACCAGGCACCTCTTGCTCTGAAGAGGGGAGTGTGCCTGGTTTATAGAAGAAGGTCATAAATTGATGGAAACACCACTCAAATGGTTCAGGATGGGGAGGATGTATGGATTCATCTTGGACTCCCAGGTCGCTGCTGGGAACGATGTTGTCCGAGTAGTCGCCACTTTTACAGACTGACATTAATATGCACCAAACAGAAGATAAAATCGATTTTAGAGGAAAAATGTCACGGAAGGAGAGAGCTTGCACAGCCCTGAGCTCAAGATCAAAACAAGCCGAGGTCAGTACTAGAAGGTCACATCAGTACAGAGGAATAACTAAATCACAACAAACACAAGTCGAGGTCCAAATGCCAGGAGGTCACGTCAATACAGAGGAAACAGCAGAAGCGGGGTCAAGGAAACAGAGCCGAGGTCAAGGTACAATGCAAACCAATACAGAGAACTTGGTAAATGAAAATACCTTAGTCACAGGCAACCTGTGGCCAGCAGGCTGCCTGTTTAAATAGTCCTGGCTGGTGAGTCACATCAAGTGACTCACAACAGCCCAACTCAGCCTAGCTCCGATCATCATTATCAGCGCTCGGCTCTCCTGCAGCTCGTCTGCTGTCATGGAGACGAGGACACAGGCTACATCCCTGTTCCTCTCCTTGCGCAGGGTGGCGGCGGTGCTGTGAAGGAAGTACACGTCGTTGGCCCCTCATTACAGTATCCCCCCTTCTACGAGGGGCCACCGGACCCAAAGTTATAGAGTTGGGTTTCTCCGGATGAGCAAGATGAAATCTTTTCACCAGTCTGGCAGCATGTAACTTACTCATCGGCACCCAAGACCTCTCTTCTGGCCTGAAACCCTTCCAATGCACCAGATACTGGAAGAAATTCTGGACCTTTCTAACATCAATAATCCTTAAGACCTTGAATTCAATTTGTCTGGCAACCTCCACTGGAGGCGGGGGTTCCTGTGAAGGAACGAGAGGTGACACATACTTCTTTAGTAAAGATTTGTGAAACACATTGTGGATGCGAAAGGAGTCAGGTAGTTTTAGCTTAAAAGGACCAATAAATTGTGGAGTAAACTTATTAGATGGGACTTTAATAGACAGATTTTTGGTAGATAGCCATACCTTGTCACCCACCACCAAATCCACCCCATGAGAATGTCTTTTATCAGCCTTGATCTTCTGAACCTCCTGGGTTTTCTTCAGGTTCGACTGAACCTGGGCCCAGACTGTGCACAGTTCTCTAACCAATTTATCTGCTTCTGGAACAGCGACAATGAATTAAATCATGTATGGAAGCCAAGATTACAGAAAAAAGGGTGACACACAGTTCACGGACACATTCAAGTCAATGGGTCCGTGAAAAAACACGGATGCACACAAGATTGGCATCCGCGTCCGTGGTCCGTGGCCGTAGGCTACTTTTACACAGACGGATGCGCAGATCCGTCTGCATAGAAGCTTTTTCAGAGCTGAGTTTTCACTTTGACTGTACATGACTGCCCCCTGCTGCCTGGCAGGTGCTGCCAGGCAGCAGGGGGCAGACCCCCCCTCCCCCCTTATATTTAACACATTGGTGGCCAGTGCGGCCGGCCCCCCGCCCTCCCCTGTAGTTAACTCATTGGTGGCCAGTGCGGCCGGCCCCCCTCCCCTGTAGTTAACTCATTGGTGGCCAGTGCAGCCGGCCCCCCCTCCCTCTCCTGTAGTTAACTCATTGGTGGCCAGTGCGGCCGGCCCCCCTCCCTTCCCTGTAGTTAACTCTTTGGTGGCCAGTGCGGCCGACCCCCCCCCTCCCTCCCTTGTAGTTAACTCATTGGTGGCCAGTGGGCCCCCCTCCCTCCCCCTCCTAATTAAAATCTCCCCCCTATCATTGGTGGCAGCGGAGAGTACCGATCAGAGTCCCAGTTTAATCGCTGGGGCTCCGATCGGTAACCATGGCAACCAGGACGCTACTGCAGTCCCGGTTGCCATGGTTACTTAGCAATTTGTAGAAGCATTATACTTACCTGCGAGCTGCGATGTCTGTGTCCGGCCGGGAGCTCCTCCTACTGGTAAGTTGCAGGTCTGTGCGGTGCATTGCTTAATGATCTGTCACTTACCAGTAGGAGGAGCTCCCGGCTGGTCACAGACATCGCAGATCGCAGGTAAGTATAATGCTTCTACAAATTGCTAAGTAACCATGGCAACCGGGACTGCAGTAGCGTCCTGGTTGCCATGGTTACCGATCGGGGCCCCAGCGATTAAACTGGGACTCTGATCGGTACTCTCCGCTGCCACAAATGATAGGGGGGAAGATTTTAATTAGGAGGAGGAGGGAGGGAGGGCCCACTGGCCACCAATGAATCTACAGTACTACAGGGGAGGGAGGGGGGGGGGGCGGCCGCACTGGCCACCAATGAGTTAACTTCAGGGGAGGGAGGGGGGGCTGGCCGCACTGGCCACCAATGAGTTAACTACAGGGGAGGGGGGCTGGCCGCACTGGCCACCAATGAGTTAACTACAGGGGAGGGGGGGGCGGCCGCACTGGCCACCAATGAGTTAACTACAGGGGAGGGAGGGGGGCCCGGCCGCACTGGTCACCAATGAGTTAACTACAGGGGAGGGAGGGGGGCCGGCAGCAGTCATGTACACAGTTATTTTAGTATATTCTAACCTGAAGCGTCCCCATCACCATAGGAACGCCTCTGTGTTAGAATATACTGTCGGATCTGAGTTTCACAATCTAACTCAAATCCGATGGTATATTCTAACATAGAGGCGTTCCCATGGTAATCGGGACGCTTCAAGTTAAAATATACCATCGGATTGGAGAAAACTCCGATCCAATGGTATAAAAGGGACTCCTGACTTTACATTGAAAGTCAATGGGGGACGGATCCGTTTGCAATTGCACCATATTGTGTCAAAGTCAAACGGATCCATCCCCATTGACTTGCATTGTAATTCAGGACGGATCCGTTTGGCTCCGCACGGCCAGGCGGACACCAAAACGATTTTTTTTTCATGTCCGTGGATCCTCCAAAAATCAAGGAAGACCCACGGACGAAAAAACCGTCACGGATCACAGACCTATGGACCCCGTTTTTGCGGACCTTAAAAAAAAATGGTTGTGTGCATGAGGCCTAACAGAGTACCTTTTATCTGCTTATTGTTATTGGGATAATGAGAGAATAACACACACCTGGAAATGGAACAGCTGAGAAGCGAATTGTCCCATTACTTTTGGTTCCTTAACAAGTGGGATGCACTTATGCAAACTGTTGTAATTCCTACACCGTTCACCTGATTTGGATGTAAATACCCTAAAATTAAAGCTGACAGTCTGCAGTTAAAGCACATCTTGTTCGTTTCAGTTCAAATCCATTGTGGTGGTGTATAGAGCCAAACATGTTAGAATTGTGTTGATGTCCCAATATTTATGGACCTGACTGTATAAAGGACACATGCACAGTTTTACAATGTGTTAAAAATTTTAGATGGCCAGAACAATATATGTGGATAACTGCTGATGTATTGTTGTTATACACTAACATTCCCCACCACCTAGCAATTGAGGATGTCGGATGGTATTTGGCGACTTATAGTAATTATTCAATAGTTCTCCAAGATTTTCTATGCATAGCAATAGATTTTTTACTTAGACATATTTTTTTTAAGTTTAACAGAGACTTTTTTCTCCAGGGTTCTGGAGTTTTTATGGGTGCCAAATTCTCACCATCGATAGCCAATATATTCAAGGAGTTGTGGGAATATTTTATTTTAGTTTTTCAGAAACAAATCATTTTTTTTCTGCATATTAAATGGTATGGTCGTTAAGGGTTATTCACTTTAGAAAAAAGACGACTGAGAGGAGATCTAATAATATGTATAAATATATCAGGGGTCAGTACAGAGATCTATCCCATCATCTATTCATTCCCAGGACGGTGACTGTGACGAGGGGACATCCTCTGCGTCTGGAGGAAAGAAGGTTTGTACACAAACATAGAAGAGGATTCTTTACGGTAAGAGCAGTGAGACTGTGGAACTCTCTGCCTGAGGAGGTGGTGATGGTGAGTACAATAAAGGAATTCAAGAGGGGCCTGGATGTATTTCTGGAGCGTAATAATATTACAGGCTATAGCTACTAGAGAGGGGTCGTTGATCCAGGGAGTTATTCTGATTGCCTGATTGGAGTCGGGAAGGAATTTTTTTATTCCCTTAAAGTGAGGAAAATTGGCTTCTACCTCACAGTTTTTTTCTGCCTTCCTCTGGATCAACTTGCAGGATGACAGGCCGAACTGGATGGACAAATGTCTTTTTTCGGCCTTATGTACTATGTTACTATGTTACTATGTTATATCAACGACATGTTGTTAATGTGGCAGGGGAAGGCAGCTGACATACCAGCTTTTGAACAATATTTAAATCAGTGCATTACTTTCAATCAATTTAGCTTACAATGGGATTCAAGATCAATTGTGTTTTTGGATTTATGTTTACAAGTTGATGACACTTTATCTAAGGTATTGACATGTACATTCAGAAAGAAGGCGGCAGACAACACCACTCTTTTGGCCACTGCATGTCATCCAGTACATGTTATTAAAAATATACCAAAGGGGGAAATGATCAGGGCAAAACGTAATTGTTCAAATAAGTCCTTTTTTATGCACAAAGCTAAAAAATAACATCTAGATTACAGGCAAAACAATATACAGTGGAGAATATAGAGAGAGCTAAACAGTGGGCATTGATGCGGGATGGGAAGGATTTAATATTTCCATCAGGTGATGTAGAAAAATCCAGTAGAGAAAGAAAAAGTAAAAGTAATAAATAAATTTAAAAAATACTAGTATGAAAAAGGGAAAATCTATTACTTTTGTTACAGGATATAGTGAAGAATATGCAGAGGTTTGTAAAATCATTTAACAGTATTTACCAATATTGAATTATGATAAAGAATGGAGCGACATAGTCTCAGCAGGAGTGAAATGTGTTGCGAGAAAAGCCCCCACTATAGGTCAATAGATCAGTCCTAGCCTATTTTACAATCATACTGTAAAACAACCTACTTGGCTTATATATAAGGGTAATTATAAATGTGGAAGCAAAAGATGTATATGCTATAGTCACATGACTGTCAGCCAGACCGTTACTTCTACGGCGAATGGCAGCAGTCATGTGATTCAACATTATATAAACTGCAATACAGACTTTGCAATATATGTCATTACATGCAATGAATGTCATTTGCAGTATGTGGGTTGTACGACAAGTCAGATCAAGGTCAGAATTAGGAAACATCTATCTGAGATCCCCCACTTTAATATACGCAATGTTTCAGCGGCAAGTTTACATTTTGCCACTATTCACAAAGGTAATACGGCAGCGCTTGCGGTACAAGGGGTTGAAGGAGGGGATGATCATATACAGAGGTTATTAAGCAGAGAAGCTTTTTGGATGTTTAAATTGGAAAGTTGTGTACCGAATGGTATGAATAAAAAACATGACTTAGTTCTCCAATACAAATGAAATATTTTTAGTGAGTTGGATTTTTAGATCCTTGGCTTTGTTTGTCTTTTCAGGTGTGTAGTTTCCCCCTCTTTTTGATGAGCAGGTGATGGGAATAATTTAATTGCTTCTTGCTCAACACATGCCCATAAAAGACGGGAGCTCATTTTTAACTGTGTATGTCATGATGAAGGACCATTATGTGAGGGTCCGAAACGCATAGACTGTACATGTATTGAGTGTCTGGATTTTTTACTGCAAGTAAATAACTTTACCCTGGATTTTTCAATTTGTTCATATATATATGTATGTGACGAAACCAACCTCGCCACGGTGTTTTGGAGGGGGCTGTTTGCCAACCTCCTGCCCCAGGATTACGGCCCTTTGAGATACTTTTACTAACTTTTAAAACCCCTGAACCTATTCAAGTGAATTTTGGATGGGTTTGTCCCCAAGTTATACTGGTTGGGTTGATGTGGGTTATGTGTATGTACAATGTAGGCTCACAAAGTTGTGGCAATTTATGAGAGGTGTAACTTTTGAGCTTAGGAACTAGTTGGGTGATACAGAAATTGACTCAATTGTCTCCTAGACAAAGGGGAGGAATATGCTGGGTGTGTTTCTATTGTCCCATTGTGCCATTGTCCCATTGTGTGTTTAAATGGTGATGTCTGTCCTGTTGTCTCCACATGTGTATTGGCGATTTCCCAATTTGTCCTGAGAGATAATTGGATTGCTCCTCGGGTGTCTCCAGGGCAGAGAGGAGGAAACCATGATGCATTGTGGGGATGTGTTGTGTCTGTATCCTGAATTGCTACATATCTGTCCTGTGTCGCAGTCTCCCTTCTGGTCCCCTAGGGGCGTGAACGATTGGTTGCATGTGTTGTAATATATTGATTGGTTGTATTTCAAAACCCTGTGGGCAGTACTATGTTTGTGGTTTGTGAATAAAAGGAGGCTGTACGTGCAAGTACAGCGAGTTCCTGTTTTATCCTTCATCATGTTGAGACTGGTGTTTGGATAACTGATCAAAACTGGGGGATTGCTATACGCTGAAGATTTGCTATACTCCCCTGGCATAACTACTAGTTCTTGTAAGAGCTGTTCCTGCTCTCTGGCTTTAGGAGAGGTTCACCCACTGGAGCCTGGAGCCTTGTCGTAGGTCCAGGGTGGGTAGGAGACGGTGAGACCTCAACCAAGCTTCGGCGGTTCGTGGGGTCTGCAGTGCGTACGGTGTCAAGTGGAGTGCTTGGAGTCCTCGGAAAGCACTAGGAGCATCTATCGACGGAGGTACCCGGTCGGGGTGCCAGGAGATCCGTTACAATATATATATATATGTATATATATATATATATATATAAAAGCTCCTGGGCAGCATTACCAAACCAAAGTAAAGTCGGAGGGCCAGCGGTTAAGGCGGCGGTCCTACCACCCGTGCATCCAGTAAAAATAAAGAATACTGTGGCACTTCCAATAAAGTGACATGTGCTTTATTCACCAATAAGGCACAACGTTTCGGTTCACTCCATGGGACCTTTTTCAAGGAGTGACAGCAAGCAATGGTGCCAGTACAAGTATATAAAGAAGTACAATAATCAATTAATCTGATTAGTGCAAAACAATCAATAAAATGCCAAAATATATATAAAAAACATGATTTCACCATATTATAATATATATATATATATATATATATATACACACAAGATCCAATATTGTAAAGGTGCATAAATAATAAAGTATATATATCATTCACATGTGTAAATATATTCCATATACGATAACTCCATAATTGTTCATAATTACATCATTAGTATCCATTGTGAAAGTGACAGGTGCAAAGTTAAAAACATAATTACATAAATGAATAAGATAGGATCAGTGAGTCGCAGCAGTTCCGGTGTGTGTCATGGACATGCGCATTTTCACATTGAGACACCGTGAATCCAGATTGTTCCTCCATGCTGGTTGGTTGATCCTATATTATTAACTTATGTAATTATTTTTTTAACTTTGCACCTGTCACTTTCACGATGGATACTAATGATGTAATTATGAACAATTATGGAATTAACGTGTATGGAATATATTTACACGTGAATAATATTTATACTTTATTGTGTATGCACCTTTACAATATTGGATCATGTATATGTAATATATGGTGAAATCATGTTTTTTTATATATATTTTGGCATTTTATGGATTGTTTTGCACTAATTGGATCAATTGATTGATTATTGTACTATTTATATACTTGTACTGACACCATTGCTTGCTATCACGGCTTGAAAAAGGTTCCATGGAGTGAACCGAAATGTTGCACCTTATTGATGAATAAAACACGTCACTTTATTGGAAGTGCTGCGGTATTCTTTATTTTTACTATATATATATATATATATATATATATATATATATATATACATATACATTGTCACTGCTTGAGAAAGAACCCAGGAGGTGGATCGAAACGTCGCGGTCTGGTGAATAAAGCTTAATTTTATTTTACGCCTTGGATGTGCCGTGGAATTTTTCCTGCTATACATATATATAGATATATATACACACAAAAAGAAGAAAAACAGCACGGGTTGATAACAGTCCAGTAAGAGGACTGAAACGTTGCACGGGAGAATAAAGGATTTAATTTTTCTTTCACCTCATTGGAAGTGTTGCAGTCTTTCTTCCTTTTGTATATACTTGGACAGTTGATTGTGTCTGTACTGCTGGCACTCCAGATCTAAGTAACAGTTAGTGCTGCCTTGGACTTTCTCTCTCTCTCTCTCTCTCTATATATATATATATATATATATATTTTTTTTTTTTTTTATTACACGTTTATTTTGTGCAATACATTTGATATAATTACAAAAAAATTATAAAATATATAAATCTAATTTAACCTCTATTTTTGAAAAAGTTTGTGATTTAAAATGACGGTTTCTGCATCATAGCACAGTGCTTTAACCACTACACTAGATAGCTGCAATAAAATATGAGACTTATAGGGTTAGACGTACAGTAAAGTAAAAGTCTTTTTTTTCTTCTTTTTTTTTTCAGTGAGTGACTATGTGGCTATTATAGCTGAGTGGTTAAGTGCCTTGCCTCTAATGCAGAAGGTCGCAAGTTTGAATCCTAGCAGTAGCGTTTATGAAATACAGGCTAAATTAGATTTAAATGCATTGAGGTGTTCCTAAGCACTGACTCCATATATAGACATAGCTATATATATATATATGGAGTCAGAGCATGGACTCTTTCACACGACCGTGTAGCTTTTTCAATGTTTTGCGGTCTGTTTTTTACGGATCCGTTCAGTTTTTTTGTTCTGTTTCTGTTTAATTTTTCCGTATGGCATATACAGTATACAGTAATTACATTGAAAAAATTGAGCTGGACATAACATTTTCAAAAGATAGTTCCGCAAAAATGGATCGGATACGGAAGACATACGGATGCATTTCCGTATGTGCTCAGGTTTTTTTGTGGACCCATTGACTTGAATGGAGCCACGTGATTTGCGGGCAACAATAGCACGTGTGCTATCTTTCAACAGAACGGAAAAACTGAATTACGGAAACAGAATGCATACAGAGTACATTCAGTTTTTTTGCGGAACCATTGAAATGAATGGTTCCGTATACGGACAATATATACGGAACGCAAAATATGGCCCGAAAACGAAAAAAAAAACTGTTGTGTGAAAGAGGCCTCACCACTGAGGGATTCCCTCACTGTACAGTGATCTTCTACATAGAAATAGAGGCTAGATTAGATTTAAATACACTTACTCGAGCATCGCGCCCGAGCTTCGGCCAGAACCTGCAACAAACTGTTGTTTGGCTGAACATGCACACTCAACACTGGTATATTTCATTTTATGTTTGTGTGTGTCGTTAAAAGATATCGACAGTTTCCCCCCTAACAGTGACATCTACATTACCCCACCCCCTTGCTGTGACTTTTAGAGAGATATTTCTCTCACCCAGCATGGGTATATGTAAAAATACACCCCAAACCACATTGCCCTACTTCTTCTGAGTACGGCGATACCACATGTGTGACACTTTTTTGCAGCCTAGGTGGGCAAAGGGGCCCAAATTCTAAAGAGAACCTTTAGGATTTCACAGGGCATTTTTTACACATTTGGATTTCAAACTACTTCTCACGCATTAGGGCCCTAAAATGCCAAGGCAGTATAAATACCCCACAAGTGACCCCATTTTAGAAAGAAGACACCCCAAGGTATTCCGTGAGGGGCATGGCGAGTTCCTAGAATTTTTTATTTTTTTGGGCACAAGTTAGCGGAACTTGTGACATAAAATAAAATTTTACATGAACTCGCCATGTAAAAGATGGTACACATAAAGATGGTACCCCTTACCAAATAAGAGTGAGACCAAGTCCCAGACTGTCTTTCCACTGCTCCCCAGGTAGTCAGGGCAACCGACCGGCTCCAGGGTCTGATCTTTACCCTCATAGACACGAAATTTGTGTGTATAGCCTGTGGCCCTTTCACAGAGCTTATACAATTTGACCCCATACTGAGCGCGCTTGCTTTGGATGTATTGTTTGAAGCCAAGGCGCCCGGTAAAATGTATAAGGGACTCGTCTATGCAGATGTTTTGCTCAGGGGTATACAAATTTGGTGTTAAGGTGGTCTATGAGGGGCCCAATTTTGTGGAGCCGGTCAAAAGCTGGGTGGCTTCTGGGACGAGAGGTGCTGTTGTCACTAAAGTGCAGGATGGTCTCAAATCGTGTCCTGGACATGGCAGCAGAGAACATGGGCATGTGATGAATTGGGTTCGTGGACCAATATGACCGCAATTCATGCTTATTTTTCAGGCCCATGTTGAGGAGAAGGCCCAGAAAAGTTTTAATTTCGGAAACTTGGACGGGTTTCCACCAGAAAGACTGGGCATAAAAGCTTCCCGGGTTGGCGGCTATAAATTGAGTGGCATACAGATTTGTTTCTGCCACGACTAAGTCCAAGAGCTCTGCAGTCAAGAACAGCTCAAAAAACCCCAGTGCCGATCCGATCTGAGCTGTCTCAACCCAAACTCCAGACTGGGCAGTGAAAGGGGGAACTACCGGTGCGGCTGAAGTTGGGGGCTGCCAATCAGGGTTTGCCAGCACCTCAGGGACTCTAGGGGCTCATCGGGCCTGTCTGTGTGGTGGCTGCGATGGGGGAACTAATGCACGTGCCACCGTACCAGCTTCAACTGCCCTTCTGGTGCTCGCCACTTCACCATGTTCTACGGCAGTGCTGGTACTAGGTCCAAGATGGGCTGTGCTGCTGGTGTATGCCTCACCACGTAATCCGACAGCGCCAGCCCCACTCTGCTGCCCTTGAAGCGGATCCTGCGCAACCTGTGGTCTAGCAACACGAGGCCGGGTACGCCTGGTGGTATCAGGGACCTCAACCTCATCGTCCGAACTTTGGGTTAGACTGCCACTGCTTTCTACAGGTTTGTATTCTGACCCGCTGGATTCGTCAGATGAGGGTTCCCATTCCTCATCCGACTGGGTCAGAAGCCTGTAGGCCTCTTCAGAAGAATACCCCTTACTTGCCATTTGGTCAACTAAATTTAGGGGGTAATCCCTGAGACTACCCAAGAAAAAAAGCAAGCCTGTCTTACAAATGGGAGGCTAGCAAAGTACAGGAAGCCGCTGCACTTGTAAACTGAATTTTTTATTGCCGCAGCACTTGTAAAGCGATTGTGCAGTGATAAAAAAATATATATATTTTTGTCACTGCGGCGGGGCGGGTGTGGGTGAACGCACGTGTTGGCAACGAATCAGGCCTGATCGGGCAAACACTGCGTTTTGGGTGGAGGTCGAGCTAAGGTGACACTAATACTATTATAGATCTGACTGTCATCAGTTCTGATCACTTACAGATACTATAAAAGTACCAATGCTGATTAGCGATATCAGCGAATCAGTGACTGCGGTGCGGTGGGCTGGGCCCTAACCAACGCTAACTACCTAACAAAGGGGCCTAAACTGTCCTAAAACCTAACCGTCAATACTAGTGGAAAAAAAAAAAAAGTGACAATTTACACTGATCACTTTTTTCCCTTTCACTAGTGATTGACAGGGGTGATCAAGGGGGGATAAAGGGGTTAATTGGGGTGATGGGGGGTAATCTGGGGATAAATGTGTGGTGTTTGTGCACTTATAGTGATCTGTGCTCCTCTGCTGGGACCAACCGACGAAAAGGACCAGCAGAGGAGCACAGAAGCCATTTAACACATTATATTTATAAATATAATGTGTTAATTGACTTGTGATTCGTTTTTTTTTAAATCACCAGCCTGCCAGCGATGATCATTGGCTGGCAGGCTGGTGACGAACTCCTCCTGTGACTTTTGCCGGCCCGCAATGCGCATGTGTGGGCCGGCTATGCGTGTCGTCTCGCGAGATGACGTGCCCGAGCGTCAAGGAGGAATGAATCGACCGCCTCCAGACCGCAATCCTGCGTTAGGCGGTCCGGAGCCGGTTACAGCGGCCGGCCCTTTTTTGTGACCTCTACAGTACCCCGTCTTGTTAACAGTGATTTCCACAATAACCCACCCTCTCAACAGGGACCTCCACAGAGCTCTGTTACCTTAAAATGTGACCTCTACAACACCCCGCCCCTTAACAGTGACCTTTACAGCAGCCCTCCCTTTAACACTGACCTCCATAACTGATCGTCCCCTTAACTGTATCAATTAATGTATGTAAGTTGAAAAGAATGTAGAGTCTTTTAAGAAGTCAAGTTTTCACAAAAAAAATATGCATAGTGTGGTAAAGCGATAATAATTAGTCATAATAATAAATATTTTAATAATCACGACTGATCAATTAAAAAGCATACATTCTGTATATTGCAGTGTGACTTGGTTGATACATATTCTTCATTTTTGAAGAATCTTCATTTGCTTTAAAAAACAAAACAAAAAACAAATATTGCTGCTTTTAAACATTAAAATAAATTCATTTTTGTAATTGCAATTGCCTTTGCTATTCACTGTCAACAGAAAAAAGTCCTAAACACTGTGAATCATCTTTTATGCAGAAAACTTCATGACCAGATCAATAATTGACAAGTAAACAGAACACAATAAGCCTGCTCTCAATTCCGAACAAATCCCAAATGGAATTAAAACTGTCTCCAAAGAAAAACTGCAATAAAACAAGCAAAGCTATTTTCCACTAGGTAATAAGAGCACAGATGTTTTTGAGGAAAGAAATTAAAAAGTATGACAACAGATAATTATTTTCTTTCATATTACCTATTTGCAGTTGCATACAGTATTTGATTTGGCAAAATCCAATCATGCATTATGCTTCTGCCTGGGTGTTTCCCAGGATTCTATTAAGTTATGACTGTGATTGTATGAAATGTTTACTATGGGCTATTTCAGTCTTAAAAGACACCCTTTTAAACTGCAAGTCCGCCTTTAATAAAAATTTTAGTTGTCAATATGGTATAACAGCAAATCATATGAGGCAGCCCTGGTGGCTGCTATGAGGACTTTTCGATAGAATGCTAAGTCCAGGTTAGGGTGGGTTGGCACTAGCGTTATGCCAATCAATTATAGGTTACGTTTATAACAAAGTCCTTTGACAGGGCTTTTTTTCCATCCTGCATAACGGGAACCAGGAAAAAGGCTTCCGTTTTGCATTCCGTCTGGCCATTCCGTTATATTCCATTATAAACGGAACCTATAACAGAATGCCATAACGCTAGTGCCAACCCACCCTAAGCTATATCTTTTATATTTGTGTGTGGTAAGAACATACTGTATGTAGGGCTCCCTTATACAGAAACCCTAGGAAGGATGTAGGGATTATAAAAAAAGACTATAGGGACAAGCAGGTACTAAGCCCTTCTGTCCTAGGTTGTCAGCACTGACATGGTTTTAACTTTCATTTTATATGATCCTCTTCATACCAATTGTAAAGTCAGTTTCGTTTTTCTGTGGTGAGAGAAATAATAAAAAGTTACATTAGCTAATATTCTATTGACACTGTGTATGTCAGTGTTATAAATCTGGTGGCTTTCTCAACAGGTTCCTATGATAAGCAGGTGTAGGTTCCTATGGTAAGAAAAAAAGGATACTGTGTAGTATACACCAACTTGTTGGCTACATTATTCCATACTTAAAAAAAAAAAGAACCTACCATAATATACCTAACTGATCGATGCCAAACAGATACCTTTTTAACATTTGAGCCCTATGGAATTGTTTGACATGTGTCAGAGACTTTCCAGGTGCGTACACCAACCTACTCTGCAAAACATTTGTACATTTATTTGGAAAGTCTTCAGACCCTTTAACTTTTTTCACATTTTATTATATTGCGGCCTTATCCAGAAATTAGTAACATAGTTTATAAGGCTGAAAAAAGATATCTGTCCATCCAGTTAGACCTGTTATCCTGCAAGTTGATCCAGAGGAAGGAAAAAAAAAAACAGTGAGGTAGAAGACAATTTTCATCACTTTAGGGGAAAAATTACTTCCCGACTCCAATCAGGCAATCAGAATAACTCCCTGGATCAACAACCCCTCTCTAGTAGCTATAGCCTATAATATTATTATACTCCAGAAATACATCCAGGCCCCTCTTAACCACTTCAGCCCCGCTAGGTGAAACCCCCTTCATGACCAGAGCACTTTTTACACTTCGGCACTACACTACTTTCACCGTTTATCGCTCGGTCATGCAACTTACCACCCAAATGAATTTTACCTCCTTTTCTTCTCACTAATAGAGCTTTCATTTGGTGGTATTTCATTGCTGCTGGCATTTTTACTTTTTTTGTTATTAATCAAAATGTAACGATTTTTTTGCAAAAAAATGACATTTTACACTTTCAGCTGTAAAATTTTGCAAAAAAAACGACATCCATATATGATTTTTTTGCCAAATTTATTGTTCTACATGTCTTTGATAAAAAAAAAATGTTTGGGCAAAAAAAAAATGGTTTGGGTAAAAGTTATAGCATTTACAAACTATGGTACAAAAATGTGAATTTCCGCTTTTTGAAACAGCTCTGACTTTCTGAGCACCTGTCATGTTTCCTGAGGTTCTACAATGCCCAAACAGTAGAAAAACCCCACAAATGACCCCATTTCGGAAAGTAGACACCCTAAGGTATTCGCTGATTGGCATAGTGAGTTCATAGAACTTTTTATTTTTTGTCACAAGTTAGCGGAAAATAATGATGATTTTTTTTTATTTATTTTTTCTTACAAAGTCTCATATTCCACTAACTTGCGACAAAAAATAAAAAATTCTAGGAACTCACCATGCCCCTCACAGAATACCTTGGGATGTCTTCTTTCCAAAATGGGGTCACTTGTGGGGTAGTTATACTGCCCTGGCAATTTAGGGGCCCAAATGTGTGAGAAGAACTTTGCAATCAAAATGTGTAAAAAATGACCGGTGAAATCCAAAAGGTGCACTTTGGAATATGCGCCCCTTTGCCCACCTTGGCTGCAAAAAAGTGTCACACATCTGGTATCGCCGTACTCAGGAGAAGTTGGGGAATGTGTTTTGGGGTGTCATTTTACATATACCCATGCTGGGTGAGAAAAATATCTTGGTCAAATGCCAACTTTGTATAAAAAAATGGGAAAAGTTGTCTTTTGCCAAGATATTTCTCTCATCCAGCATGGGTATATGTAAAATGACCCCCCAAAACACATTCCCCAACTTCTCCTGAGTACGGCGATACCAGATGTGTCACACTTTTTTGCAGCCAAGGTGGGCAAAGGGGCACATATTCCAAAGTGCACCTTTCAGATTTTGCAGGCCATTTTTTACACATTTTGATTGCAAGGTACTTCTCACACATTTGGGCCCCTAAATTGCCAGGGCAGTATAACTACGCCACAAGTGACCCCATTTTGGAAAGAAGACACCCCAAGGTATTCCGTGAGGGGCATGGCGAGTTCCTAGAATTTTTTATTTTTTGTCACAAGTTAGCGGAAAATGATGATTTTTTTTTTTCTCTTTTTTCCTTACAAAGTCTCATATTCCACTAACTTGCGACAAAAAATAAAAAATTCTAGGAACTCGCCATGCCCCTCACGGAATACCTTGGGGTGTCTTCTTTCCAAAATGGGGTCACTTGTGGGGTAGTTATACTGCCCTGGCAATTTAGGGGCCCATATGTGTGAGAAGTACTTTGCAATCAAAATCTGTAAAAAATGACCGGTGAAATCCGAAAGGTGCACTTTGGAATATGTGCCCCTTTGCCCACCTTGGCATCAAAAAAGTGTCACACATCTGGTATCGCCGTACTCAGGAGAAGTTGGGGAATGTGTTTTGGGCTGTCATTTTACATATACCCATGCTGGGTGAGAGAAATATCTTGGCAAAAGACAACTTTTCCCATTTTTTTATACAAAGTTGGCATTTGACCAAGATATTTTTCTCACCCAGCATGGGTATATGTAAAATGACACCCCAAAACACATTGCCCAACTTCTCCTGAGTACGGCGATACCAGATGTGTCACATTTTTTGCTGCCAAGGTGGGCAAAGGGGCACATATTCCAAAGTGCACCTTTCGGATTTTGCAGGGCATTTTTTACACATTTTGATTGCAAAGTTCTTCTCACACATTTGGGCCCCTAAATTGCCAGGGCAGTATAACTACCCCACAAGTGACCCCATTTTGGAAAGAAGACACCCCAAGGTATTCCGTGAGGGGCATGGCGAGTTCCTAGAATTTTTTATTTTTTGTCGCAAGTTAGTGGAATATGAGACTTTGTAAGGAAAAAAGAAAAAAAAAGAAAAATCATCATTTTCCGCTAAATTGTGACAAAAAATAAAAAATTCTAGGAACTCGCCGTGCCCCCCACGGAATACCTTGGGGTGTCTTCTTTCCAAAATGGGGTCACTTGTGGCGTAGTTATACTGCCCTGGCAATTTAGGGGCCCAAATGTGTAAGAAGTACCTTGCAATCAAAATGTGTAAAAAATGGCCTGCGAAATCCGAAAGGTGCCCCTTTGCCCACCTTGGCTGCAAAAAAGTGTCACACATCTGGTATCGCCGTACTCAGGAGAAGTTGGGCAATGTGTTTTGGGGGGTCATTTTACATATACCCATGCTGGGTGAGAGAAATATCTTGGCAAAAGACAACTTTTCCCATTTTTTTATACAAAGTTGGCATTTGACCAAGATATTTTTCTCACCCAGCATGGGTATATGTAAAATGACACCCCAAAACACATTCCCCAACTTCTCCTGAGTATGGCGATACCACATGTGTGACACTTTTTTGCAGCCTAGATGCGCAAAGGGGCCCAAATTCCTTTTAGGAGGGCATTTTTAGACATTTGGATCCCAGACTTCTTCTCACACTTTCGGGCCCCTAAAAAGCCAGGGCAGTATAAATACCCCACATGTGACCCCACTTTGGAAAGAAGACACCCCAAGGTATTCAATGAGGGGCATGGCGAGTTCCTAGAATTTTTTTTTTCTTTGCATAAGTTAGCGGATATTGATTTTTTTTTGTTTTTTTTCTCACAAAGTCTCACTTTCCGCTAACTTAGGACAAAAATTTCAATCTTTCATGGACTCAATATGCCCCTCACGGAATACCTTGGGGTGTCTTCTTTCCGAAATGGGGTCACATGTGGGGTATTTATACTGCCCTGGCTTTTTAGGGGCCCTAAAGCGTGAGAAGAAGTCTGGAATATAAATGTCTAAAAATGTTTACGCATTTGGATTCCGTGAGGGGTATGGTGCGTCCATGTGAGATTTTATTTTTTGACACAAGTTAGTGGAATATGAGACTTTGTAAGAAAAAACAAAAACAAAAACAAACAAAAAATTTCCGCTAACTTGTGCCAAAAAAAATGGCTGAATGGAGCCTTACCAGGGGGGGAGTGATCAATGACAGGGGGGTGATCAATGACAGGGGGGTGATCACCCATATAGACTCCCTGATCACCCCCCTGTCATTGATCACCCCCCCTGTAAGGCTCCATTCAGACATCCGCATGATTTTTTACGGATCCATGGATACATGGATCGGATCCACAGAACGCATGCGGACGTCTGAATGGAGCCTTACAGGGGGGTTATCAATGACAGGGGGTGATCAGGGTAATCAGGGTGATCACCCCCTGTCACTGATCACCCCCCCTGTAAGGCTCCATTCAGACATCCGCATGATTTTTTACGGATCCATGGATACATGGATCGGATCCACAGAACGCATGCGGACGTCTGAATGGAGCCTTACAGGGGGGTTATCAATGACAGGGGGTGATCAGGGTAATCAGGGTGATCACCCCCTGTCACTGATCACCCCCCCTGTAAGGCTCCATTCAGACATCCGCATGATTTTTTACGGATCCATGGATACATGGATCGGATCCACAGAACGCATGCGGACGTCTGAATGGAGCCTTACAGGGGGGTTATCAATGACAGGGGGTGATCAGGGTAATCAGGGTGATCACCCCCTGTCACTGATCACCCCCCCGGTAAGGCTCCATTCAGACATCCGCATGATTTTTTACGGATCCATGGATACATGGATCGGATCCACAGAACGCATGCGGACGTCTGAATGGAGCCTTACAGGGGGGTTATCAATGACAGGGGGTGATCAGGGTAATCAGGGTGATCACCCCCCTGTCACTGATCACCCCCCCTGTAAGGCTCCATTCAGACATCCGCATGATTTTTTACGGATCCATGGATACATGGATCGGATCCACAGAACGCATGCGGACGTCTGAATGGAGCCTTACAGGGGGGTTATCAATGACAGGGGGTGATCAGGGTAATCAGGGTGATCACCCCCCTGTCACTGATCACCCCCCCTGTAAGGCTCCATTCAGACATCCGCATGATTTTTTACGGATCCATGGATACATGGATCGGATCCACAGAACGCATGCGGACGTCTGAATGGAGCCTTACAGGGGGGTTATCAATGACAGGGGGTTATCAGGGTAATCAGGGTGATCACCCCCCTGTCACTGATCACCCCCCCTGTAAGGCTCCATTCAGACATCCGCATGATTTTTTACGGATCCATGGATACATGGATCGGATCCACAAAACGCATGCGGACGTCTGAATGGAGCCTTACAGGGGGGTTATCAATGACAGGGGGTGATCAGGGTGATCACCCCCCTGTCACTGATCACCCCCCCTGTAAGGCTCCATTCAGACGTCCGCATGATTTTTACGGATCCATGGATACATGGATCGGATCCGTAAAAATCATGCGGACGTCTGAATGGAGCCTTACAGGGGGGTGATCAATGACAGGGGGGTGATCAATGACAGGGGGTGATCAGGGAGTGTATATGGGTGATCACCCGCCTGTCATTGATCACCCCCCTGTAAGGCTCCATTCAGACGTCCGCATGATTTTTACGGATCCATGGATACATGGATCGGATCCGTAAAAATCATGCGGACGTCTGAACGGAGCCTCACAGGGGGGTGATCAATGACAGGGCGGTGATCAATGACAGGGGGGTGATCAGGGAGTTTATATGGGGTGATCAGGGGTTTATAAGGGGTTAATCAGTGACGGGGGGAGGGGGGGGTGTAGTGTAGTGTAGTGTGGTGTTTGGTGGGACTGTACTGACCTACCTGAGTCCTCTGGTGGTCGATCCTAACAAAAGGGACCACCAGAGGACCAGGTAGGAGGTATATTAGACGCTGTTATGAAAACAGCGTCTAATATACCTGTTAGGGGTTAAAAAATTCGGATCTCCAGCCTGCCAGCGAACGATCGCCGCTGGCAGGCTGGAGATCCACTCGCTTACCTTCCGTTCCTGTGAGCGCGCGCGCCTGTGCGCGCGCGTTCACAGGAAATTTCGCGTCTCGCGAGAAGACGCGTATATGCGTCCAGGAGGAATAAAGCAACCACCTCCCGGACGCATATACGCGTACAGCGGTCGGGAGGTGGTTAAACTAATTTAGTGAACTCACCATCACCACCTCCTCAGGCAGAGAGTTCCATAGTCTCTCTGCTCTTACCGTAAATAATCATCTTCTATGTTTGTGTACAAACCTTCTTTCCTCCAGACGCAGAGGATGTCTCCTCGCCACAGTTACAGTCCTAGGGATAAATAGATGATGGGAGAGATGTCTGTACTGACCCCTGATATATTTATACATAGTTATTAGATCTCCCCTCAGTTGTCTTTTTTCTAAAGCGAATAACCCTAATTTTGATCATCTTAAAGGGTACTGTAGTCCACCCATTCCAGTTATTACTTTAGTTGCCCTCCTCTGAACCCTCTCCAGCTCTGTTATATCTGCCTTGTTTACAGTAGTCCAGAACTGTACACAGTACTCCATGTGTGGTCTGACTAGTGATTTGTAAAGTGGCAGGACTATTTTCTCATCAAGGGCATGTATGCACCTTTTAATGCAACCTATTATCATATTGGCTTTGGCAGCAGTTGTCTGAGACTTCTTTTGACAGCTTAAGTTCTCCATCATCGTTCTGCAATTAATAGCTCCATATTGACAAAGCAATAAAAAAAATGTTCAAAATCTTTGCTGATTTATTGAAAAGAGAACACTAAAGTATCATATTGACTTAGGGCTCTTTCACACCTGCGTTCTTTTCTTCCGGCATAGAGTTCCGTCGTCGGGGCTCTATGCCGGAAGAATCTTGATCAGTTTTATCCTAATGCATTCTGAATGGAGAGAAATCCGTTCAGGATGCATCAGGATCTCTTCAGTTCCGGACCGGAACGTTTTTTGGCCGGAGAAAATACCACAGCATGCTGCGCTTTTTGCTCCGGCCAAAAATCCTGAACACTTGCCGCAAGGCCGGATCCGGAATTAATGCCCATTGAAAGGCACTGATCCGGATCCGACGTTTAGCTTTTTCTGAATGGTTACCATGGTTGCTGGGACGCTAAAGTCCTGGCAGCCATGGTAAAGTGTAGTGGGGAGCAGGGGAGCAGTATACTTACCGTCAGTGCGGCTCCCGGGGCGCTTCAGAGTGACGTCAGGGCGCCCCACGCGCATGGATGACGTGATCGCATGGCACGTCATCCATGCGCATTGGGCGCTCTGACGTCATTCTGGAGCGCCCCGGGAGCCGTACGGACTGTAAGTATACCGCTCCCCCGCTCCCCACTACTACTATGGCAACCAGGACTTTAATAGCATCCTGGCTGCCATAGTAACACTGAAAGCATTTTGAAGACGGATCCGTCTTCAAATGCTTTCAGTTCACTTGCGTTTTTCCGGATCCGGCGTGTAATTCCGGCAAGTGGAGTACACGCCAGATCCAGACAACGCAAGTGTGAAAGAGGCCTTGACTATTCAGACACTTTACTCAGTACTTAGTTGAAGCGCCTTTGGCAGCAATTACAGCTTCCAGTCTTCTGGGGTATGATGCCACAAGGTTTACACACCTACATTTTGGAAATGTTTGACATTATCTTCTGCAGATCTTTTCAAGCTCTGTCACATTGGATGTGGACTGTGGATGGACAGCTAGTTTCAGGTGTCGCCAAATATGTTTGATGGCGTACATTCCAGGACACTCCTAGAGGTGTCTCTAAACAACTCCTTTGTTGTCTTTACTGTGTGCTTAGGGTCATTGTCTTGTTTGAAGTTAACCATACTTTACTGTAGGAATGGTACTGGTCAGTACACGGTTTTCTCTAAACATGACACTTAGAATCGAGGCCAAAAAGTTAAATATTGGCTTCATCAGACCAGAGATTCTTGTTTCGCGCAGTCTCAGCATTCTTTAGCTGCTTTTTTGTAAACTCTTTTTACTGGGGAAAGTTTCTTCCATCTGCACACAGAATCTTTGGAACTCATTGGGCTCTTGGTCACCTTTTTTACCAAGGCTCTTATCCTTAATTATTTAGTTTGGTGGGGTGACCAACTCTAAGAAGAGACCTGGTGGTTCCAAATTTTTTCCATTTAAGAATTATGGTAGCATCTGTGCTCTTGAGAACTTTCAGTGCAGCTGTACCTTTCTCTAGATCTGTGCTTTCAGCTATGGGACCTTATATAAACATGGATGTGTCTTTCTAAATCATGTCCAATCAACTGAATTTAACACAACAGGACTAAATGTCAAGGTGTAGAACCATCTCAAAGATGATCAAGAGAAATGGGAAACCTCAACAGCTACATTTTAGCTTTTTTCCTTCTTATTAAATTTGCAAACATTTCTAAAATTCTTTTTTCACTTTCTCATTATGAGGTATTGAACACAGATGGATGGGATTTTATATATATATATATATATATATATATATATATATGACAAGGCCGCAACATAAAGTGTAAAAATATCAAAAGGGCCAGAAGACTATATGAATGCACTGTAAGTTGATTCTAAGGACCATCTTACACTTAGGCCTCTTTCAAACAAGAGATAAGGAATATGTCAATATCTGATTAAGGAAAAAAAAAACTAATGGCTTTGCAGGTAGGGATGAGCGAACTCGAACTGTATAGTTCGGGTTCGTACCGAATTTTGGGGAGTCCGTGACACGGACCCGAACCCGGACATTTTCGTAAAAGTCCGGGTTCGGGTTCGGTGTTCGTCGCTTTCTTGGCGCTTTTGTGACGCTTTCTTGGCGCTTTTTGAAAGGCTGCAAAGCAGCCAATCAACAAGCGTCATACTACTTGCCCCAAGAGGCCGTCACAGCCATGCCTACTATTGGCATGGCTGTGATTGGCCAGAGCACCATGTGACCCAGCCTCTATTTAAGCTGGAGTCACATAGCGCCGCCCGTCACTCTGCTCTGATTAACGTAGGGAGAGGTTGCGGCTGCGACAGTAGGGCGAGATTAGGCAGATTAACTCCTCCAAAGGACTTGATTAATCGATCGATCTGCAGCTGTGCATCATTGAGCTGCTGAAATTCAATTGCTCACTGTTTTTAGGCTGCCCAGACCGTTTGTCAGTCACTTTTTTCTGGGGTGATCGGCGGCCATTTTGTGTCTTGTGCGGTGCTGCGACCAAGTGCATCCAAGCTGCGACCAAGTGCATTTAACCCTCAATGGTGTGGTTGTTTTTTGGCTAAAGCCTACATCAGGGTGAAGCTGTCACACCAAGTGCATTTAACCAGCAATAGTCTGTTTATTTTTTGGCCATATACTACGTCAGGGGCAAGCTGCGCCTGTCACCAAGTGCATTTAACCCTCAATGGTGTGGTTGTTTTTTGGCTAAAGCCTACATCAGGGTGAAGCTGTCACACCAAGTGCATTTAACCAGCAATAGTCTGTTAATTTTTTGGCCATATACTAAATCAGGGGCAAGCTGCGCCCGTCACCAAGTGCATTTAACCCTCAGTAGTGTGGTTGGTCAAGCTGTCACACCAAGTGCATTTAACCAGCAATAGTCTGTTCATTTTTTGGCCATATACTACATCAGGGGCAAGCTGCGCCCGTCACCAAGTGCATTTAACCCTCAGTAGTGTGGTTGGTCAAGCTGTCACACCAAGTGCATTTAACCAGCAATAGTCTGTTCATTTTTTGGCCATATACTACATCAGGGGCAAGCTGCGCCCGTCACCAAGTGCATTTAACCCTCAGTAGTGTGGTTGGTCAAGCTGTCACACCAAGTGCATTTAACCAGCAATAGTGTGGTTATTTTTTGGCCATATCCCAGTCTAATTCTGTCACTAAATCCATACCGGTCACCCAGCGCCTAAATACTAGGCCTCAAAGTTATATCCCGCTAAATCTGTCGTTACCGCTGAACTGTTGTGGCTGGGCAAGTTATTTAGTGTCCGTCAAAGCACATTTTTTGTTCAGGGTTGAAATACAATTCACAATTTAGCAATTTCATAATTTAGTGGTTTCTGCTATATCAGAGCTATTTGAAATCTATCCCTAAAAGGGTATATAATATTCAAGGTGCACATAGGGTCATTCAGAATAACTTCACACACACGCTACTGTGCATTTCCAAGTCTAATTCTGTCACTAAATCCATACCGGTCACCCAGCGCCTAAATACTAGGCCTCAAATTTATATCCCGCTAAATCTGTCGTTACCGCTGTACTGTTGTGGCTGGGCAAGTTATTTAGTGTCCGTTAAAGCACATTTTTTGTTCAGGGTTGAAATACAATTCCCAATTTAGCAATTTCATAATTTAGTGGTTTCTGCTATATCAGAGCTATTTGAAATCTATCCCTAAAAGGGTATATAATATTCAAGGTGCACATAGGGTCATTCAGAATAACTTCACACACACGCTACTGTGCATTTCCAAGTCTAATTCTGTTAGTAAATCCATACCGGTCACCCAGAACCTAAATACTAGGCCTCAAATTTATATCCCGCTAAATCTGTCGTTACCGCTGTACTGTTGTGGCTGGGCAAGTTATTTAGTGTCCGTTAAAGCACATTTTTTGTTCAGGGTTGAAATACAATTCCCAATTTAGCAATTTCATAATTTAGTGGTTTCTGCTATATCAGAGCTTTTTGAAATCTATCCCTAAAAGGGTATATAATATTCAAGGTGCACATAGGGTCATTCAGAATAACTTCACACACACGCTACTGTGCATTTCCAAGTCTAATTCTGTCACTAAATCCATACCGGTCACCCAGCGCCTAAATACTAGGCCTCAAATTTATATTCAGCTGAATTTGAATACAATACATTGGGCCAAATAATATTTTTGTTGTTGTGGTGAACCATAACAATGAGGAAAACATCTAGTAAGGGACGCGGACGTGGACATGGTCGTGGTGGTGTTAGTGGACCCTCTGGTGCTGGGAGAGAACGTGGCCGTTCTGCCACATCCACACGTCCTAGTGTACCAACTACCTCAGGTCCCAGTATCCGCCAGAATTTACAGCGATATATGGTGGGGCCCAATGCCGTTCTAAGGATGGTAAGGCCTTAGCAAGTACAGGCATTAGTCAATTGGGTGGCCGACAGTGGATCCAGCACGTTCACATTATCTCCCACCCTGTCTTCTGCAGAAAGCGCACAGATGGCGCCTGAAAACCAACCCCATCAGTCTGTCACATCACCCCCATGCATATCAGGGAAACTGTCTGAGCCTCAAGTTATGCAGCAGTCTCTTATGCTGTTTGAAGACTCTGCTGGCAGGGTTTCCCAAGGGCATCCACCTAGCCCTTCCCCAGCGGTGGAAGACATAGACTGCACTGACGCACAACCACTCATGTTTCCTGATGATGAGGACATGGGAAGCTCAGCATGTCTCTGATGATGACGAAACACAGGTGCCAACTGCTGCGTCTTTCTGCAGTGTGCAGACTGAACAGGAGGTCAGGGATCAAGACTGGGTGGAAGACGATGCAGGGGACGATGAGGTCCTAGACCCCACATGGAATGAAGGTCGTTCCACTGACTTTTACAGTTTGGAGGAAGAGGCAGTGGTGAGACCGAGCCAACAGCGTAGCAAAAGAGGGAGCAGTGGGCAAAAGCAGAACACCCGTCGCCAAGAGACTCCGCCTGCTACTGACCGCCATCTGGGACCGAGCACCCCAAAGGCAGCTTCAAGGTGTTCCCTGGCATGGCACTTCTTCAAACAATGTGCTGACGACAAGACCCGAGTGGTTTGCACGCTGTGCCATCAGAGCCTGAAGCGAGGCATTAACGTTCTGAACCTGAGCACAACCTGCATGACCAGGCACCTGCATGCAAAGCATGAACTGCAGTGGAGTAAACACCTTAAAACCAAGGAAGTCACTCAGGCTCCCCCTGCTACCTCTTCTGCTGCTGCCGCCTTGGCCTCTTCTGCTGCTGCCGCCTCGGCCTCTTCCTCCGCCTCTGGAGGAACGTTGGCACCTGCCGCCCAGCAAACAGGGGATGTACCACCAACACCACCACCACCTCCGTCACCAAGCGTCTCAACCATGTCACACGGCAGCGTTCAGCTCTCTATCTCACAAACATTTGAGAGAAAGCGTAAATTCCCACCTAGCCACCCTCGATCCCTGGCCCTGAATGCCAGCATTTCTAAACTACTGGCCTATGAAATGCTGTCATTTAGGCTGGTGGACACAGACAGCTTCAAACAGCTCATGTCGCTTGCTGTCCCACAGTATGTTGTTCCCAGCCGCCACTACTTCTCCAAGAGAGCCGTGCCTTCCCTGCACAACCAAGTATCCGATAAAATCAAGTGTGCACTGCGCAACGCCATCTGTAGCAAGGTCCACCTAACCACAGATACGTGGACCAGTAAGCACGGCCAGGGACGCTATATCTCCCTAACTGCACACTGGGTAAATGTAGTGGCAGCTGGGCCCAAGGCGGAGAGCTGTTTGGCGCACGTCCTTCCACCGCCAAGGATCGCAGGGCAACATTCTTTGCCTCCTGTTGCCACCTCCTCCTTCTCGGCTTCCTCCTCCTCTTCTTCCACCTGCTCATCCAGTCAGCCACACACCTTCACCACCAACTTCAGCACAGCCCGGGGTAAACGTCAGCAGGCCATTCTGAAACTCATATGTTTGGGGGACAGGCCCCACACCGCACAGGAGTTGTGGCGGGGTATAGAACAACAGACCGACGAGTGGTTGCTGCCGGTGAGCCTCAAGCCCGGCCTGGTGGTGTGTGATAATGGGCGAAATCTCGTTGCAGCTCTGGGACTAGCCAATTTGACGCACATCCCTTGCTTGGCGCATGTGCTGAATTTGGTGGTGCAGAAGTTCATTCACAACTACCCCGACATGTCAGAGCTGCTGCATAAAGTGCGGGCCGTCTGTTCGCGCTTCCGGCGTTCACATCCTGCTGCTGCTCGCCTGTCTGCGCTACAGCGTAACTTCGGCCTTCCCGCTCACCGCCTCATATGCGACGTGCCCTCCAGGTGGAACTCCACCTTGCACATGCTGGACAGACTGTGCGAGCAGCAGCAGGCCATAGTGGAGTTTCAGCTGCAGCACGCACGGGTCAGTCGCACTACAGAACAGCACCACTTCACCACCAATGACTGGGCCTCCATGCGAGACCTGTGTGCCCTGTTGCGCTGTTTCGAGTACTCCACCAACATGGCCAGTGGCGATGACGCCGTTATCAGCGTTACAATACCACTTCTATGTCTCCTTGAGAAAACACTTAGGGCGATGATGGAAGAGGAGGTGGCCCAGGAGGAGGAGGAGGAGGAGGAGGAAGAGGGGTCATTTTTAGCACTTTCAGGCCAGTCTCTTCGAAGTGACTCAGAGGGAGGTTTTTGGCAACAGCAGAGGCCAGGTACAAATGTGGCCAGCCAGGGCCCACTACTGGAGGACGAGGAGCACGAGGATGAGGAGGAGGTGGAGGAGGATGAGGATGAAGCATGGTCACAGCGGGGTGGCACCCAACGCAGCTCGGGTCCATCACTGGTGCGTGGCTGGGGGGAAAGGCAGGACGATGACGATACTCCTCCCACAGAGGACAGCTTGTCCTTACCCCTGGGCAGCCTGGCACACATGAGCGACTACATGCTGCAGTGCCTGCGCAACGACAGCAGAGTTGCCCACATTTTAACCTATGCGGACTACTGGGTTGCCACCCTGCTGGATCCACGCTACAAAGACAATGTGCCCACCTTACTTCCTGCACTGGAGCGTGATAGGAAGATGCGCGAGTACAAGCGCACGTTGGTAGACGCGCTACTGAGAGCATTCCCAAATGTCACAGGGGAACAAGTGGAAGCCCAAGGCCAAGGCAGAGGAGGAGCAAGAGGTCGCCAAGGCAGCTGTGTCACGGCCAGCTCCTCTGAGGGCAGGGTTAGCATGGCAGAGATGTGGAAAACTTTTGTCAACACGCCACAGCTAACTGCACCACCACCTGATACGCAACGTGTTAGCAGGAGGCAACATTTCACTAACATGGTGGAACAGTACGTGTGCACACCCCTCCACGTACTGACTGATGGTTCGGCCCCATTCAACTTCTGGGTCTCTAAATTGTCCACGTGGCCAGAGCTAGCCTTTTATGCCTTGGAGGTGCTGGCCTGCCCGGCGGCCAGCGTTTTGTCTGAACGTGTATTCAGCACGGCAGGGGGCGTCATTACAGACAAACGCAGCCGCCTGTCTACAGCCAATGTGGACAAGCTGACGTTTATAAAAATGAACCAGGCATGGATCCCACAGGACCTGTCCGTCCCTTGTCCAGATTAGACATTAACTACCTCCCCTTAACCATATATTATTGGACTCCAGGGCACTTCCTCATTCAATCCTATTTTTATTTTCATTTTACCATTATATTGCGAGGCTACCCAAAGTTGAATGAACCTCTCCTCTGTCTGGGTGCCAGGGCCTAAATATATGCCAATGGACTGTTCCAATGTTGGGTGACGTGAAGCCTGATTCTCTGCTATGACATGCAGACTAATTCTCTGCTGACATGAAGCCAGATCCTCTGTTACTGGACCTCTCTCCTCTGCCTGGGTGCTGGGCCTAAATATCTGACAATGGACTGTTGCAGTGGTGGCTGACGTGAAGCCTGATTTTCTGCTATGACATGCAGACTGATTCTCTGCTGACATGAAGCCAGATCCTCTGTTACGGGACCTCTCTCCTCTGCCTGGGTGCTGGGCCTAAATATATGCCAATGGACTGTTGCAGTGGTGGCTGACGTGAAGCCTCATTCTCTGCTATGACATGCAGACTAATTCTCTGCTGACATGAAGCCAGATTGTCTGTTACGGGACCTCTCTCCTCTGCCTGGGTGCTGGGCCTAAATTTATGAAAATGGACTCTTACAGTGGTGGGTGACGTGAAGCCTGATTCTCTGCTATGATATGAAGACTGATTCTCTGCTGACATGAAGCCAGATTGTCTGTTACGGGACCTCTCTCCTCTGCCTGGGTGCTGGGCCTAAATTTATGAAAATGGACTGTTGCAGTGGTGGGTGACGTGAAGCCTGATTCTCTGCTATGATATGAAGACTGATTCTCTGCTGACATGAAGCCAGATCCTCTGTTACGGGACCTCTCTCCTCTGCCTGGGTGCTGGGCCTAAATATCTGACAATGGACTGTTGCATTGGTGGCTGACGTGAAGCCTGATTCTCTGCTATGACATGCAGACTAATTCTCTGCTGACATGAAGCCAGATTGTCTGTTACGGGACCTCTCTTTTCTGCCTGGGTGCTGGGCCTAAATTTATGAAAATGGACTGTTGCAGTGGTGGGTGACGTGAAGCCTGATTCTCTGCTATGACATGAAGACTGATTCTCTGCTATGACATGCAGACTGATTCTCTGCTGACATGAAGCCAGATCCTCTGTTACAGGACCTCTCTCCTCTGCCTGGGTGCTGGGCCTAAATATCTGACAATGGACTGTTGCATTGGTGGCTGACATGAAGCCTGATTCTCTGCTATGACATGCAGACTAATTCTCTGCTGACATGAAGCCAGATTGTCTGTTACGGGACCTCTCTCCTCTGCCTGGGTGCTGGGCCTAAATTTATGACAATGGACTGTTGCAGTGGTGGCTGACGTGAAGCCTGATTCTCTGCTATGATTTGCAGACTGATTCTCTGCTGACATGAAGCCAGATCCTCTGTTATGGGACCTTTCTCCTCTGCCTGGGTGCTGGGCCTAAATTTATGAAAATGGCCTGTTGCAGTGGTGGGTGACGTGAAGCCTGATTCTCTGCTATGATATGAAGACTGATTCTCTGCTGACATGAAGCCAGATTCTCTGTTACGGGACCTCTCTCCTCTGCCTGGGTGCCGGGGCCTAAATATCTGAGAATGGACTGTTCCAGTGGTGGGTGACGGGAAGCCAGATTCTCTGCTATGGGACCTCTCTCCAATTGATTTTGGTTAATTTTTATTTATTAAATTTTTATTTTAATTCATTTTCCTATCCACATTTGTTTGCAGGGGATTTACCTACATGTTGCTGCCTTTTGCAGCCCTCTAGCCCTTTCCTGGGCTGTTTTACAGCCGTTTTAGTGCCGAAAAGTTCGGGTCCCCATTGAATTCAATGGGGTTCGGGTTCGGGACGAAGTTCGGATCGGGTTCGGATTCCGAACCCGAACATTTTCGGGGAGTTCGGCCGAACTTCTCGAACCCGAACATCCAGGTGTTCGCTCAACTCTATTTGCAGGCAAGTTTAATCATTTTTTTTTCTAAAATTAGTTCAGTGGTGCATTTTTTCCCATTTTGATTGAATCTGGATTTCATGTGTTTTCAACATGCCTGAAGTAAAACTGAAGAATAACAATCTACATCTCCTAACAGCCGTCAGTAAAAAGCACATTGCATCCTGATTGCTTCTGGATGCATTCCATTTTTCATGCAAGCCCCTTTCACTTCTGTGAAGCAAGGACTTTGCGAAAAACGCACAATATAGTATATGCTGGAATTTTTCCTGAACGTAAAGATGATGCATGAAAAAGAATGTTCATGTAAGCCAACCCATTAAAATGAATTGTTCAGGATTCAAACTGGATGCTATGCATTTACTATACTCATCGCATCCCGATGGATAACCTGATTATGTGAAAGAGGCCTTAGGATATCTATCAGCCAAATTGTCACATGCTCAATAGCTATTCTCGAGATCCCCTCATACACATGCCTAATTGCTTCAGCTCAATAAGAATGTTTTCTCAGTAACTGGCCAATAATAGTCCCAACCAACATCTGCCATGGGGGCAGAATCAGAAGACATCCATCATAAACATTAGATGATCAGCTAGCTCCATCTAAATTGGCAGGCTCAGCAGACACACATCTAATGTTTATAGCCAGCTCAGGAAGACGTTATCATAAATATTGCTATCTATTGGCTTCCAGTTGGCCATGACATACTCTTTACTGGGTGTTAAATGATCATCCACATTTGTAGGTTTGCTGCCTTGATTCATTTATGTGTGCTCTCCCCTTAGGAAACTAAAATAAACTGCAATAGGTGATTTGACTTAAAAATACATCAACTGCACTGTGTGAATCCAGCTAGAATATATATTAGAATTTAAAATAGTCAGTAAAAAATACCTGTAAGGAATACACAAGCAGCACTGAAAGCGATTTTCAGTTTTTTTCATTTATATATTTGTTTCATTTTTCTATATTTAAAAAAACAAAACTTTTTTTAACTTTCTTTTTAAATTTTTAAGGTCATCCCAGGTGATTATAACACACAATCACTAGCTTGCCAATTGCATAAATATCGATCACAGAACACAGCATTCAGTATATTCCAATACAGTGCTGTCATCTGCAGGCCTGTAATGGAATATGCCAGTGATCACTGCATATAATAGCTTCCCCCATTTCAGCCATGGGAAAAAGGCTATGTGCGAAGCAGATCTATTAAGAAACGCAACAGAGACCTTTGCCGACAAGTTCCCAGGAACAAAAGCTAAATGTTATTTTCAGAGATTGGTTTGGAAATGGCATAAAACTGGATCTGTTAAAAGACTGACAGTAGGCTGAAGAGCCTACAATAAACCACTCTCCCCTCCCCTTTTATATAAATCCAAGCTACTCCCAAAGAAACATGTATGACACCTTCATGTTGGGTGGTAATCGGCCACAGCTTTCTTTATTTGGTCATCCATAACATCAGAAAACCAAGAGCTTTAAAACTCTTCCAAACCACTCGCACATGGCGTGGTATGCAGGCCGCTGGACTCCCAGCGGGAATGTCCGCCCTTTAAACTACTCCATGTCTTCTAATTGTCTCCAAACTTCCAGCTGTAACTTTATAGAACCAGGAAACCAACTATGAACTGGAATTAGAAAGCTATATGAACAACCAAAATAAAACATTGTAAGTTAAATATCACGACCGACGTGCCGATCACATACGTGATGCAAAGGGAGGGAAAAGGAAGGCTCTGTCCAAGGGAGATGGAAAGATGGTGACCCCTAACTCACCTAGAGGCTGGCACTTGACTGCCCTGACGTCCCTAGACGGGTTTCTCATCCGTACGCCGATCACGTTCCAAAAACCCTGGCTTTCCCTAAAATGAACACTACATAGTGAATAGGGCGGTGGGAACACTAGTCCGCACCACTAACACTAAAGGGAAACACTAGGGAGAAGACAGACAATACTGACAAAACACATAATCCCAGGTGGACGACAACAAACAACCAACAGGGATCCGGATGGTAACACTCTGGTACGACAACCACGGATAACAGCAACTCAGCTCCAGTGGGTCAGTATAGAAGTCCAGGCAGGAAGCTCTATATCTGGCAACCAGAGAAGTGGGAGAGGGGAATATAAGGAGGTTGGGAGTGCTGGACAAGAAACAGCTGAGGAGAAGAAGGTACGGATCCCTGAGTGAGACAAAAAGGATTACAAGGCAAACCCAAAAAGCTACCATTAAGAAACAGCACTATTTTTAGACATAGAGCGCACAGCCACCCACTGCGACTTCCTGACCCCGGGTATAACGGAGTCAGACGAGGCTCTTGACACCCTCGTGACATTAAACCGCCTCGGATGACGAGCGGCTGTAGACAAAAAATAGGCAGGGAGGGAAGGACAACGTTTCTCCTGCCAAGAGGCTGGCCGGAAGACGAAGGGGGGGGGGGGGGGGCTAAATATGCTACAGGCGGGACTAAAACCCACCCTGGAAACCGGAATACCACCTTAACCCCTACCCTGCCACTTCCCAACCTAAAGGAAAGCAAAGGAAAAAAGAGGGGGTTAAAATGAGGTTGCGCCTGAAAAACACCTTCTAAACGTATTATGGCCTGGGAGGAAGTGGTTAAAACGAGGAAGAAGGAAGGGGGAAAAAGAGGGGGTATCCCCCAAACGATGGGTGAAGGGAGGGAAGAGGCACCAAAACACCACAGGGGCAACTCAAGTGGTGAGAACCACCCACAGTCCCATATCACCTTCCCTACTTGGTCTGGTGCTCTCCAACATGAAGAAACCGAGGCCTTCATTGATCAGCTAAAGTAGTGCATGAAATTCAGCAACAGATTGCAAGTAGCTCCCAAAAATCAACTTGAAGACTGTCTCAGCAAGCTGGTGTATTACAAACGATGTGTAAGCGAGTGCTGAAATCTCTAAACCTGACACTGTACTGAATAATGTGTATGCAGGAACTGATAGAGTCTGACAAACATGTAAATGTGCAGAAAAAAAAACCCTTATCCAGCTCACCTTCCTGGTTGTACAATAGTCCCGACTCCAGTAACCTTAGGGGAGTGTCCCCACTGCAGGCTGCAAGTAATTTAGAAGGAAAGGTCTTGGAAACAATGGAAATCCTCTTAAAAGCTTCTTCTTTTATTAATCATACAAACAGCAGACACAGCCACTTGGTACACGGAATAAAACGTTGACGCGTTTCGGGTACTGGACCCTTAGTCGTAACGACTAAGGGTCCAGTACCCGAAACGCGTCAACGTTTTATTCCGTGTACCAAGTGGCTGTGTCTGCTGTTTGTATGATTAATAGTTAAGGCTGCACGCAGCCTGTAATTGTGGGAGGGGCCAGGTCCCCTTCTTAAACCCCCTGCTCCCTGACCTCAATGCCGCGTCGCTCCTCCGTTGTCTGGTGTCTCGAGTCACTTCCGGTGTCTCGCGTCACTTCCGGTGCCAGTAGCGTGCGTGGTTCCCGCCGTGTCTTGTCGCAGAAAGCTTACATCTGGTTTAGGTATTGGGCGGGGGTATTACGGTATTAAAAAAAAAAAAAAAAAAAAAAAAGGAAAAGGTATTTGTTTTTCCCACAGGTTGCAGAAGGTTGCTGCCAACCACTCGCGGGATTTCGTTAGTGCAAGGGTTTTTCTGGTAAGTTAATGCCACGTTGCCTCCGTTCGGCATCGCCTACTCAACCTGGAACGTTCAGGTGTCTTCTCTGTCCAACTTAGCCTGAAGCGTTCAGGTGTCTTCTCTGTCCACCTTAGCCTGAAGCGTTCAGGTGTCTTCTCTGTCCACCTTAGCCTGAAGCGTTCAGGTGTCTTCTCTGTCCACCTTAGCCTGAAGCGTTCAGGTGTCTTCTCTGTCCACCTTGGCCTGAAGCGTTCAGGTGTCTTCTCTGTCCACCTTGGCCTGAAGCGTTCAGGTGTCTTCTCTGTCCACCTTAGCCTGAAGCGTTCAGGTGTCTTCTCTGTCCACCTTAGCCTGAGGCGTTCAGGTGGCGTCTCTGTCCACCTTAGCCAAAGCGCGCAGGTGTCTTCTCGGTCCATTAGCCTGGGGCGTTCAGGCGTCTTCTCTGTCCACCTTAGCCTGAAACGTTCAGGTGTCTTCCCTGTCCACCTCAGCCTGAAGCGTTCAGGTGTCTTCTCTGTCCTGTAGCCTGAGGCGTTCAGGTGTCTTCTCTGTCCTGTAGCCTGAGGCGTTCAGGTGTCTTCTCTCTCCAGGTTCCGGCAGCTGCAGGTGTCTTCTCTGTCCACCCACCCTGGAACGATCAGGGGTCACCGTTGGCCAGATACCCCGGGGCCCAAGGGTCCCCCCCCGTTGCCGACAGCATCGGGGTCTCGTCTTGGTTGCTTCTGCCTACGGCTCACAACCCCCGCGGCGGTCGCAACCAAGACGTCAGGTATCCTCCAGGCCCACATTCCTGGCAGCTCCCAGGCAACCCGGCTGGCGCCCCCGTCCCAGAACATCCAGGTCACTCCTCGCCACCAACCCCGGTACCTTCAGCCCGCCTCCTTCCCGCCGTCCTCAACTCCGTCTCCGGGCTCACCAGATATGCCTCCGGTTCTTTCTCACCCCGCTGGGTACATCCTTGAGTTAGTACGGTGGCGGGTCCATCCGCATAGGCATTATTTTCGTGTCCACGCCGCTTTGTCTCACATCGCTCTTAACCTTTTCAGTCCTCAGGGCCAGCCGGGTCGTTCTCGTCGTCCGTAGACGGTAAGACAAGGGTCTCGAATCCCAAGCTTTCAGGTACGTCATCCATACGTTCACCCACGTCCTTAGCAACCACGGTACACGGTCCCCATATCCGTCCCAGCGGCCATATTGTTGTCTCTAATTCCAGGTCTCGCTCTAAGTCTCGTCCGGTGGCGAAACCATGTCCCAAGTCTCAGACGTGGACGACGCGTTGTCCCTCCCGGGTACTTCGGTCTCTGGCCAAGGTGGGCCCGAGTCCCTCCGAAGATGGACCGTACCGAGGCTGGTGGCAGAGTTAAGTAGAAGGGGCATCAGGCACCCAGCCTCAGCCAGAAAGGCGGAGCTGTACAGGTTATTGATGACGGAATCCGGTCCTCCTGAGAGTGAAGATCCGACCCCATCCATCCAGCAAGCCTTGGGGCAATTGCAGGCCTCAATGGATTCTCTGGTCTCGTCCGTGGCCGACATCAGGTCCAGGGTGGTGGACTTGGAGGCCAGGGCACCGGCTCCATCTCAGGCGGTGGTCCCTCTCAGCGATCCCCCGCTGTATCAGCTACCAGCTCCAGGTACGACCCCTGTCGCTCCCGTGGTGGCTCCGGCACACTTCGTGCCGGACAACATCAGGAAGGACATTTTGGCGGGCAAGGACGTGAACCTCGCGTCCATCCTGATCGCGTCCCACGATGCGGCGGACAACAAGACCTTTGACTGCGGGGAGATCTCGGTGGTCCTCCGGGCTAAAGATGGCCGCCTCAACCGCAAACTCACGGTGCCTGAGTTTGTCCTGGCCTTCAGCCTGTATAGGGATGTGATCTGCTCCGCGTACCCGGCTCGCCGGGAGGAGCTGGACACATACCTATACAGGGTCACCGATCTGGGGCACAAGTACGGCGGCACGGCTTTCTACGATTATCATCTACCTTCTTAGCCAAAGCCGCCGCCGCACTGACACAGTTTCAGTTTACTGTCAGCTGGGCCACCTTGGACATGGAATTGTTCTGCCGGCACTTCGCCGGTCTCCGGGCCCCCGCTTGCTCAACATGCCAGTCAATATTCCATGCCACCGAGTGGTGTCCCCAAACGGTCACGACCCAGCCTGACAGGGCCATCCCAGGCCCCTCCGGGGCTTCCCGCAGCCCCTCCGCCACCGATAAACTGGGCAGACCCATCGCATATCTTGGCAACAGTCAAGTATGCAATAACTTCAATTACGGGTCATGTCTGTTCAGCGGGTGCAGGGCCCTGCACATCTGCTCCATTTGCTTCAGGGCTCACCCCAGGTCCACTTGTCCCAAGAAGGCATTCAAGCGCCTATGACTGGCCGACTGCAACGTCGACCTCCTGGCCCTCCTGTTACGGGAGCATCCGGTGCCGGGTTTTGCGGATTTCCTGATCGCGGGCCTCTGCTTTGGTTTCGACACAGGGTTGGTGGCGCTCCCCCATTCCAACTGGGAGTTGGAATCTAAAAGAAGAAGCTTTTAAGAGGATTTCCATTGTTTCCAAGACCTTTCCTTCTAAAAAACATGTAAATGTACTTGGATGCTTACTATGATTGCTGACAGACATTTAGACCCATTGCTTTACTTCATAATGGATGAAGCTTGGTTTCATTTATCAGGTAACGTAAATTCTCAAAATACGAGCTACTGGTCATCTGAAGATACCCATTTGACTCACAAAACACCACTTTGCGACCAGAAAATTGTCATTAGGTGCGCAGTGTCAGGAACATGAATAGTGGACACAATTTTCTTCAAATCAACTTTGAATACCGCAATTTACCTGGACATCTTTTAATAGTTTTACAAGTAACTAGCAACAGAAGAAAAAATTCAAGAGATTATGGCCACCATGTTCCCCAGACTTGTCCACTAGAGATGTCCCGAACTATTCGACGGCGAACAGTTCCCGACAAACATCGCTTGTTCGCGTTCACCACGGCGGGCGAACATATGCGTTGTTCGGTCCGCCCCCTATTTGTCATCATTGAGCAAACTTTGATCCTGTACCTCACAGTCAGCAGAAACATTCCAGCCAATCAGCAGCATACCCTCCCTCCCAGACCCTCCCACCTCCTAGCAAAAAGCAAGGACAGCATCCATCTTAGATTCATTCGGAAGCTACAGTGTTAGTGAGAGCAGGGACAGTGCAGCTGCTGCTGATTTAATAGGGAAATCGATAGCTAGGCCACTGTATTCAGTGTCCACTCCAGTCCTCAAAGACTCATCTGATCTGCTGTAAGGACAGCGTCCTGACAGCACCCCAAAAAGCCCTTTTTAGGGCTAGTACATCAGTCTGCATTTTTTTCTTTTCTCTGTAATCTAATTGCAGTTGCCTGCCAGCATGTGTGTCAGGCCCACAGCGTATACTGTGCCCACTACTGCCAGTGCCACCACTCATATCTGGTGTCACAGTAGCTTGCATAAAAAAAAAAACTTTTTTCACTGTAATATAATTGCAGTTGCCTGCAAGCGTGTGTGTCAGGCCTACAGCGTGTACTGTGCCCACTACTGCCAGTGCCCAGTGCGACTACTCATATCTGGTGTCTCAGTAGATTACATTTTAAAAAACAGCAACACTTTTTTCACTGTAATATAATTGCAGTTGCCTGCAAGCGTGTGTGTCAGGCCTACAGCGTGTACTGTGTCCACTAAAGTTGTGCATGAAATTCAGCAACAGATTGCAAGTAGCTCCAAAGTGGTGTGTGACAACGGAAGCAATTTGTTGGCGGCAATGAATTTGGGCAAGTTGACACATGTGCCGTGCATGGCACATGTGTTGAATCTGATCGTACAACGCTTTGTGCATAAGTACCCAGGCTTACAGGACGTCCTCAGCAGGCCAGGAAGGTGTGTGGCCATTTCAGGCGTTCCTACACGGCCATGGCTCACTTGTCCGATATTTCAGATATTCAGCGGTGAAACAACATGCCAGTGAGGCGCTTGATTTGCGACAGCCCGACATGTGGAATTCAACACTCCCGTGGTGTTGTACGTGGTCGGGGGGAAGAATAGACCTTCAGTGAGATCAGTGAGGATGAGGAATGGGACATGAGTAGCTCGGCATCCAACCTTGTGCAAATGGGGTCTTTCATGCTGTCACGCTTGTTGAGGGACCCTCATATGAAAAGACTGAAAGTATTGTTACTGAGAAGAGAAGTCTCCTAGGTCAAAAAAGTCTAGATTACCTCACCTTTATTAAGATGAATGAGACATGGATCCCGAAGGCACTGACAGTGGGCGATACATTTGACTGAAAAAGACCTGATGAGATGAGATGCCTTGGGCTAAAAATGGTCCACACGCTGCTGTATTTTATCTCTGCATGCCGGATGACTTGCGTGACTTCTCCGCCACCAACTAGGGTTCAAGCCGCAATGTTTTAGTGCAGCGGCTGCAACAATACCAAATTTTTCAGGCATGTGTACATGCCTAATTTTTCTGGCCTCTGGTGCTGCACTGTGGCTGCAAAAACAAAACAAAAAAAAGGCACATACATGTGTCAATTCCCCATCGTGATCGTTAGGCTCCTGGTATTGCCCATACGGCACAGGTAGGTTAATCATTAGGTCGCGAGCTACTTGAGAAACCTTGGCGCGGTGCTCGTGCTGAGACATGTCCTCCAAGTAGGATATGTTGGCTGTAGGCTTATGCATCCTTTTGCGGAGGTGACAAACCTGGTCAGTCAAACCCAAGGCAACATCATTGACCTCATCCCATATGCGTTTTTTCTGGACCGTGCCCTGCGAAGAGTGCTGGATCAGGCCATAGATGAGCATGAAGAGGAAGAGTTGTGGTCACCACCACGACCAGAAGCAGCCTTGTTGTCATCGATTGCTGGACCTGCGGCAACGCAGAGAGAGGAGTCTGAAGAAGAGTCAGAGGAGGAAGGTGGCTTTGAGGAGGTGGAAGACCAACCACAGCAGGCGTCCCAGGGGGCTTGTTGTCACCTTTCGGGGACCCTTGTTGTTGTACGTGGCTGGGTGGAGGAAGAGACCTTCAATGACGTCAGTGAGGATGAGGAACGGGACATGACATGCGTTAAACGGGGAGTTTTGTCTGTCATAGTTTCGTCTGTCACTGTGAAGCGGACGTAACCCTTACACTACCTGATCGATACATCATACCTGAAGTTTTAAAGCACGTTATTCCAAACAATGTAGGAATGTTAGGTGATTTATTCTCTTTATGGATTAAAACCTGACTCTGCGTCAACAACGTAATTTTCCATCTCCCTCCGGCATGCCACAGTCCAGGTGTTAGTCCCCTTGAAACAACTTTTCCATCACTATTGTGGCCAGAAAGAGTCCCTGTGGGTTTTAAAATTCGCCTACCTATTGAAGTCAATGGCGGTTCGCCCGTTCGCAAACATTTGCAGAAACTCGCGTGCACCGTTCGCAAACGGAAAATTTTATGCTTGTGACATCTCTATTGTCCACATGTGATTTTTATCATTGGGAAATGTAAAACAGAATGTGTATGGTAACAATCCACATCCCCTGGATTAACTCAAGGAAAACATCACAAACCCTATCTGTAGCATCACTGTTAAAAAGCTGCAAGCAATATCAGCCGACGTAATCCAACTTTTTTGAATTTTTTGTAGGTGTAAAAACTCCTAGTCTGAATGTGCCTTTATTTCCATCCAAAGGCAGCATTCTGGTGCACATGTGAGGCCCAGGCTATATCAGCCAGTCCTGGGTGGGGCTCAGAGCTCTCTCCCTCCTCCCATTGTATGCATGGTCACATGCTGGAGGTTACTGGGAGATTGCTGTGAGTCAGACCTTACGCTCCTGTAATTCGCCCACTGGCTCCTGGTATTGCCCATACGGCACAGGTAGGTTAATCATTAGGTCGCGAGCTACTTGAGAAACCTTGGCGCGGTGCTCGGGCTGAGACATGTCCTCCAAGTAGGATATGTTGGCTAATCTCTCAATTTTACACCAGTATGAGGGTTAGTAACACCGTAGAGTGCACCTGTCTTTGTTATTGTTATATTATTTTTACCACCCTGTATAATGTCAACATTTGGTAACATGAAATTGAAGTTGAACAATTCATGAAATAGTTTTACATTCCAATTGTTTATTAAACTATGGCAAATTTAGCAAATTTTGTTTTCTATGGTGTGACATATTTGAACACTGTGCATATATGATGATATCTTAACACTATTGTGGCAGGTGGGTTATTTAAACATTGATAGTTAGGAGAAGGGTTTTGCATGTTTCAAAGAGACTCTAGTTGAGCCAAAACACATCACCTATATGTATCTGATGTGACAATAAACTAAGAAGGATTTATACAACTACAGTGAGTGCCGGTCTATTTTGTTCACTGCTGCATTGGACCCCTTCCCTAGACGCAACCACGCTGCACATCCAGAATGCCGATTGAACAACACACGTGATATTTAAACACTGTGGGGAAGCATTATCTAGGCATTGTGTGCAGAGAAGTAGCTTAGCTTGAAGATCCTGGGTGCACTGCAAAATCTGTAATAGTCTCCTCACCGACTTTGTGCTCTTTATAATACTGTGTTTTCTTACAGTACGTGGCAGAAGTGTCCTGTACCTTGTAAAGACTGCTATATTTGAACCCCTATATGTATAACACTGATTGTAAGCTAGTATTGTTTGACCACTATGTAGCAGTAATATTTGGAAAGGCACAGCATATGGCAGTTTATCTATAAGGCATTTGAATATGCTTTTGTAACAGGCCCTGCTCCAGATGTGCTCTATTTAAATCCTGCTCTGATATGGCTTTTTGCTAGTTATTGCACATGCAATCTGCTTCTTGTGTGTTTGTCAGTTTTCTTTACATATAGTGAGTATTCTTGTTTTTCTAAACCATCTTGTTTGCCAGACTTCTTCTTGCGCCTCCTTGCCCACTACTGTATTTATTATTATTATTATTATTTATTATTAAAGCGCCATTCATTCCATAGCGCTGTACATATGATAAGGGGTGCACATACATGATACAGACAATTGCACTAATCATAAACAAAATTAGTTACAAACTGGTACAGAAGGAGAGAGGGCCCTGCCCGTGCGGGCTTACAATCTACATGGTATGGGAGAAGGACACAGTAGGTGCGGGTTAAGTTGGTCATGGCGGTATAGAGGCAGCAGGGTCATTGGTTGTAGGCTTGTCTGAAATTGTGGGTTTTCAGGTTTCTTTTGAAGGATTCCACTGTAGGTGAGAGTCTGATATGTTGGGGTAGCGAGTTCCAGAGTATGGGGGATGCACGGGAGAAATCCTGGAGTCGATTGTGGGAAGAGGCAATAAGAGGAGAGGAGAGAAGGAGGTCTTGTGAGGATCGGAGAGTGCGTGTGGGGGTGTATCGGGAAATTAGCTCAGAGATGTAGGGAGGGGACAGGTTATGGACGGCCTTGTATGCATTTGTAAGTATTTTGAAGTGAATTCGTTGGGCAATGGGGAGCCAGTGAAGGGATTGGCAAAGGGGAGAGGCAGAGGAATAATAGGGTGAGAGGTGGATTAGTCGGGCAGCAGAGTTGAGGATAGATTGGAGGGGTGCGAGAGTGCTAGATGGAAGGCCACAGAGGAGAATGTTGCAGTAGTCTAGGCGGGAGATAATGAGGGCATGTACAAGTATTTTCGCAGATTCAAAGTGAAGGAAAGCGCGGATGCGGGAGATGTTTTTGAGTTGGAGACGGCAGGTGGTGGAAAGGGCTTGGATGTGTGGTCGGAAGGAAAGGGCAGAATCCAAGATCACTCCAAGACAGCGGGCTTTGTTGACTGGGGATAATGTGCAGCCATTGATCGTGATAGATAGGTATGTTGGGGGGGTTGAACAAGATGGGGGAAAGATTATGAATTCTGTCTTATCCATGTTAAGTTTAAGAAAGCGAGAGGCGAAGAAGGATGATATAGAAGATAGACATTTTGGGATTCTAGATAGTAAGGTGGCGATGTCTGGACCAGAGAGATAGATTTGTGTGTCGTCAGCGTAGGAGTGATACTGAAAGCCATAGGACTCTATGAGCTGTTCCAGGCCAAAAGTGTAGATAAAGAAGAGCAGGGGTCCTAGGACAGAGCCTTGCGGGACACCAACAGAGAGGGAATGAGACGAGGAGGTGGTGCGGGAGTGGGAGACGCTAAACGTCCGGTCTGTGAGGTATGATGTGATCCAGGAGAGGGCCAGGTCAGTGATGCCAAGAGATGAGAGAGTTTGCAACAGAAGGGAGTGGTCAACAGTGTTGAAGGCAGAGGACAGGTCAAGGAGAAGGAGGACAGAGTATTGTTTCTTGGTTTTGGCTGTGAGTAGGTCATTGGTGACTTTGGTAAGGGCAGTCTCGGTTGAGTAGTGGGGTCGGAAGCCAGATTGTAAGCGGTCAAAGAGGGAGCAGGAGGAGAGGTGGGAGGACAGTTCTGAATGGACATGTTGTTCAAGTAGCTTTGAGGCATACGGAAGAAGTGATATGGGGCGATAACTGGACAAGGAAGATGGGTCAAGTGAAGGCTTTTTGAGGATGGGTGTAATGGTAGCATGTTTAAAAGCAGAGGGGAAGACACCAGAGTTTAGTGATAGGTTGAAGAGATGAGTTAGGGCTGGGATAAACACTGCAGTGAGGTTAGGGATGAGGTGGGATGGGATAGGGTCAAGTGCACAGGCGGTCAGATGAGATTTGGAGAGTAGAGTGGAGAGTTTACCTTCTGTAATGATAGAGAAGTGGGTTTTGGAAGAAGAGGACCGAGCAGTTGTGTAGAGGGTCTGTGGGGACTGTGTAGTAAAGCTTTCTCTGATGTGGACTATCTTTTGCTTGAAATATTTGGCAAAGTCCTCAGCTGAGAAGAGAGGAGAGGGTGGGGGCGCTGGGGGATGGAGAAGGGAATTAAAAGTGCTAAAAAGTTGTTTAGGGCTGTGTGACAGGGAAGATATGAGAGATGAGAAGTAAGCCTGTTTTGCATCAGCGAGTGAGGATTTGAATATGAGGAGGGATTGCTATTGGACTGTATCTATACTACAAACCGGGTTCCAAAAAAGATGGGACACTAAACAAATTGTGAATAAAAACTGAATGCAATGATGTGGAGATGGCAAATGTCAATATTTTATTTGTAATAGAACGTAGATGACAGATCAAACGTTTAATCCGAGTAAATGTATCATTCTAAAGGAAAAATAAGTTGATTCAAATATTCACGGTGTAAACAAATCCCCAAAAGGTTGGGACAAGTAGCAATAAGAGGCTGGAAAAAGTAAATTTGAGCATAACGAAGAGCTGGAAGACCAATTAACACTAATTTGGTAAATGCACAACATGATTGGGTATAAAAAGAGCTTCTCAGAGTGGAAGTGTCTCTCAGAAGCCAAGATGGGTAGAGGATCACCAATTCCCACAACGTTGCGCAGAAAGATAGTGGACCAATATCAGAAATGTGTTACACAGCGAAAAATTTGCAAAGACTTTGCATCTATCATCATCAACTGTGCATAACATCATCCGAAGATTCAGAGAATCTGGAACAATCTCTGTGCGTAAGGGTCAAGGCCGTAAAACCATACTGGATGCCTTAAACGACACTGCACCACAAACAGGAATGCTACTGTAAAGGAAATCACAGAATGGGCTCAGGAATACTTCCAGAAACCATTGTCAGTGAACACAATCCACCGTGCCATCCGCAGTTGCCAGCTGAAACTCTACAGTGCAAAGAAGAAGCCATTTCTAAGCAAGATCCACAAGCTCAGGTGTTTTCACTGGACTTAAAATGGAGTGTGGCAAAATGGAAGACTGTTCTTTGGTCAGACGAGTCATGATTCGAAGTTCTTTTTGGAAATCTGGGACGCCATGTCATCCTGACCAAAGAGGACAAGGACAACCCAAGTTGTTGTCAACGCTCAGTTCAGAAGCCTGCATCTCTGATGGTATGGGGTTGCATGAGTGCGTGTGGCATGGGCAGCTTGCATGTCTGGAAAGGCACCATCAATGCAGAAAAATATATTCAGGTTCTAGAACAACATATGCTCCCATCCAGACGTCATCTCTTTCAGGGAAGGCCCTGCATTTTTCAACAAGATAATGCCAGACCACATTCTGCATCAATCACAACATCATGGCTGCGTAGGAGAAGGATCCGGGTACTGAAATGGCCAGTCTGCAGTCCAGATCTTTCACCTATAGAGAACATTTGGCGCATCATAAAGAGGAAGGTGCAACAAAGAAGGCCCAAGACGATTGAACAGTTAGAGGCCTGTATTAGACAAGAATGGGAGAGCATTCCTATTTCTAAACTTGAGAAACTGGTCTCCTCGGTCCCCAGACGTCTGTTTAGTGTTGTAAGAAGAAGGGGAGATGCCACACAGTGGTGAAAATGGCCTTGTCCCAACTTTTTGGGGATTTGTTGACACCATGAAATTCTGATTCAACATATTTTTCCCATAAAATGGTACATTTTCTCAGTTTAAACTTTTATTCTGTGATTTCTGTTCTATTCTGATTAAAATATTAGAGGTTGGCACCTCCACATCATTGCATTCAGTTTTTATTCACGATTTGTATAGTGTCCCAACTTTTTTGGAATCCGGTTTGTAATAAAAGCCCTGTGTACATGCTCAGGGCTGGTGTCCGTTTGTGTGTGCCGATTATAGAAGTGCGCATGCGCAGCGGACGGACACACACACAGGCCAATCCAGGTCGCAGACCTGGGCTCGGGGGCTCAGTGGCAGGACAGCAGCGCTCAGGAAGAAGGACGCCGGGAGCCGGGCACAGCGGCTTTCAGAGTTATACTCTGCCCTGCAAACACAGGCCAGCGCAGCCATCACAGATCCCGGAGAGCCGTCCACACTAAGAGCCGGCTATCTTACTCATTATGCCACACTGCGCATGCGCCCGCTTCCCCACACGCGCAGTGCGGCCAGACGCCGCTCCATCGGCACACACTCCACAGACACTACATGTGCAGCATCCTATTGTAATGGCAGCGGGGGGCAGTCACTGTATTGCACCGGCCCCGCTCACTTACTACATGGTGAGGCAGGAGGCCAGGCGGGCGGCCAGGTACTGGTAGCGTAACTCACTAAGTGACGCCCCTGCTTCACCCACTGCATGAATGAAGCAGGCGGCACAGGCGCATGACATAGTGAGCTATGTTGCCAGTGCCTGGCCTCCCGCCCGGCCTCATGCCTCACCATGTAGTAAGTGAAGTAGTGAAGATCGTTATTATTATTACAGTTAATCAAAGTATTACTACTCTGAGTGGGGCCCGTGCAACACAGTGACTGCACCGGGCCCCGCTGACAGTACATTCACACTAAACAGCAACACTGTTATGGGGGGATCTGTGGATGACACATAGCTTAAGATGCTATGTGTAATGCACAGATACCCCCATAACAGTGTCAGCCACATACCCCAATAAGTGTCAGCCACAGACCCCAATAAGTGTCAGCCACAGACCTCAAAAAGTGTCAGCCACAGACCTCAAAAAGTGTCAGCCACAGACCCCAATAATTGTTAGCCACAGACCCCAATAAGTGTCAGCCACAGATCCCAATAAGTGTCAGCCACAGATCCCAATAAGTGTCAGCCACAGATCCCAATAAGTGTCAGCCACAGATTCCAATAAGTGTCAGCCACAGACCCCAATAAGTGTCAGCCACAGACCCCCATAAGTGTCAGACACAGCGCCCCCATAAGAGTGCCATCCACAGATCCCCCATAAGAGTGCCATCCACAGATCCCCATAAGAGTGCCATCCACAGATCCCCCATAAGAGTGCCATCCACAGAGCCCCCATAAGAGTGCCATCCACAGATCCTCCCATAACAGTGCCATCCACAGATCCCACATAACAGTGCCATCCAAAGATCCCCCAAAAACAGTGCAATCCACAGATCACCCCATAACAGTGCCATCCACAGATTTACCATAACAGTGCCATCCACAGATACCCCCATAACAGTGTCAGCCACAGATCCCCCATAACAGTGCCAACCACAGATCCCCCATACCAGTGCCTTCCACAGATCCCCCATAACACTGTGATCCACAAATCCCCTATAACACTGTCATCCACAGATCCCCCCCATAACAGTGTCATCCACAGATCCCCTATAACGCTGTCAACCACAGTTCCCCCATAACAGTGTCATCCACAGATCCCCCCATAACAGTGCCAACCACAGATCCCCCATACCAGTGCCTTCCACAGATCCTCCATAACAGTGCCAACCACATATCCCCCATACCAGTGCCTTCCACAGATCCCCCTTAAAACTGTGATCCACAGATCCACTATAACACTGTCATCCACAGATCCCCCCATAACAGTGTCATCCACAGAACCCCTATAACGCTGTCATCCACAGTTCCCCCCATAACAGTGCCATCCACAGATCCCCCCATAGCAGTGCCATCCACAGGTTCCCCCATAACAGTGGCATCCACAGATCCCCCCCATAACAGTGCCATCCACAGATCCCCCATAACAGTGCCATCCACAGATACCCCTATAACAGTGTCAGCCACAGACCCCAATAAGTGTCAGCCACAGACCGCAATAAGTGTCAGCCACAGATCAGCCCCATAACAGTGTCAGCCACAGGACCCACATAAGAGTGCCATCCACAGATCCCCCATACCAGTGCCTTCCACAGATCTCCCATAACAGTGTCATCCACAGATCCCCCATAACAGTGTCATCCACAGATTCCCCCATAACAGTGCTATCCACAGATTCCCCCATAACAGTGACATCCAAAGATCCCCCATTACAGTGCCATCCAAAGATCCCTCCCAATAAATGTCAGCCACAGACTCCAATAAGTGTCAGCCACAGACCAGCCCCATAACAGTGTAATCCACAGATACCCCCAAAACGGTGTCAGCCACAGACCCCAATAAGTGTCAGCCACAGACCAGCCCCACAACAGTGTCAGCCACAGTGCCCCCATAAGAGTGCCATCCACAGATCCCCCATAAAAGTCCCAACCACAGATTCCCAATAACAGTGCCATGCACAGATCCCCCAAATCAGTGCCATCCACAGATCTCCCATAACAGTGCCACCCACAGATCCCCCATAACAGTGCCATCCACAGATCCCCCATAACAGTGTCATCCACAGATCCCCAATAACACTGTGATACACAGATCCCCTATAACACTGTCATCCACAGTTCCTACATAACAGTGCCATACACAGATCCCCCTATAACAGTATCGTCCACAGATCCCCATAACAGTGAAACCCAGAGATCCCCCATAACAGTGTCACCCAGAGATCCCCCATAACTGTGTCATCCACAGATCCCCCATAACTGTGTCATTCACAGATCCCCCATAACTGTGTCATTCACAGATCCCCCATAACTGTGCCATCCACAGATCCCCCCATAACAGTGCCATTCACAGATCTCCCATAACAGTACAATTCACAGATCCCCCATAACAGTACCATTCACAGATCCCCACATAACAGTGTCATCCACAGAGTCCCCTATAAAAGTACCATTCATAGAAACCCCCATAACAGTGTCATCCACAGATCCCCATAACAGTGCCATCCAAAGATCCCCCATTTGCAGTGCCATCCACAGTTCCCCCCAATAAATGTCAGCCACAGACTCCAATAAGTGTCAGCCACAGACCAGCCCCATAACAGTGTAATCCACAGATACCCCCATAACAGTGTCAGCCACAGAACCCAATAAGTGTCAGTCACAGACCAGCCCCACAACAATGCCATCCACAGATCCCCAATAACAGTGTCATCCACAGATCCCCCATAAAAGTGCCAACCACAGATCCCCATACCAGTGCCTTTCACAGATCCCCCATAACAGTGTCATCCACAGATCCTCATAACAGTGTCATCCACAGATGCCCCAATAACAGAGTCATCTACAGATGCCCCAATAACAGAGTCATCCACAGATGCCCCAATAACAGAGTCATCCACAGATGCCCCAATAACAGAGTCATCCACAGATACCCCATAACAGTGCCATCCAAAGATCCCCCATTACAATGCCATCCACAGATCCCCCAATAAATGTCAGCCACAGACTCCAATAAGTGTCAGCCACAGACCAGCCCCATAACAGTGTAATCCACAGATACCCCCATAACGGTGTCAGCCACAGACCCCAATTTGTGTCAACCACAGACCAGCCCCACAACAGTGTCAGCCACAGCGCCCCCATAAGAGTGCCATTCACAGATCCCCCATAAAAGTGCCATCCACAGATCCCCCATAACAGTGCCATCCACAGATCCCCCATAACAGTGCCATCCACAGATCCCCCATAACAGTGCCATCCACAGATCCCCCATAACAGTGCCATCCACAGATCCCCCATAACAGTGCCATCCACAGATCCCCAATAACACTGTGATCCACAGATCCTTCCATAACAGTGCCATACACAGATCCCCCCCATAACAGTGCCATCCACAGATCCCCCATAACAGTGCTATCCATAGATACCCCTATAACAGTGTCAGCTACAGACCCCAATAAGTGTCAGCCACAGACCCCAATAAGTGTCAGCCACAGACCAGCCCCATAACAGTGTCAGCCACAGATACCCCATAACATTGCCATCCACAGATCCCCCATAACAGTATCAGCCAAAGACCAGACCATAACAGTGTCAGTCACAGCACCCACATAAGAGTGCCATCCACAGATCCGCCATAAAAGTGCCATCCACAGATCCCCAATAAGAGTGTCATCCACAGATCCCCCATAACAGTGACAACCACAGATCCCCCATACCAGTGCCTTCCACAGATCCCCCATAATAGTGTCATCCACAGATCCCCATAACAGTGTTATACACAGATCCCCCATAAAAGTGTCATCCACAGATTCCCCCATAACAGTGCCATCCACAGATCCCCCATTACAGTGCCATCCACAGATCCCCAATAAATGTCAGCCACAGACTCCAATAAGTGTTAGCCACAGACCAGCCCCATAACAGTGTAATCCACAGATACCCCTATAACAGTGTTAGCCACATACCCCAATAAGTGTCAGTCACAGACCAGCCCCACAACAGTGTCAGCTACAGCGCCCCCATAAGAGTGCCATCCACAGATCCCCATAAAAGTGCAATCCACAGATCCCCAATTACAGTGCCATCCACAGATCCCCCATAACAGTGCCATCCACAGATCCCCCATAACAGTGTCAGCAACAGACCCCAATAAGTGTCAGCCACAAACCAGCCCCACAAAATTGTCAGCCACAATGCCCCCATAATAGTGCCATCCACAGATCCACCATAACAGTGTCATCAACAGATCCCCAATAACAGTGCAATCCACAGATCCCCCATAACAGTGTCATCCACAGATCCCCAATAACACTGTGATCCACAGATCCCCTATAACACTGTCATCCGCAGTTCCTTCTATAACAGTGCCATACACAGATCCCCCATAACAGTGCCATACACAGATAACCCTATAACAGTGTCAGCTACAGACCCCAATAAGTGTCAGCCACAGACCCCAATAAGTGTCAGCCACAGACCAGCCCCATAACAGTGTCAGCCACAGCACCCACATAAGAGTGCCATCCACAGATCCCTCATAAAAGTGCCATCCACAGATCCCCAATAACAGTGCCATCCACAGATCCCCCATAACAGTGTCATCCACAGATCCCCCATAACAGTTTCATCCACAGATTCCCCCAAAACAGTGTCATCCACAGATTCCCCCATAACAGTGTCATCCACAGATTCCGCCATAACAGTGACATCCACAGATTCCCGCATAACAGTGCCATCCAAAGATCCCCCATTACAGTGCCATCCAACGATCCCTTCCAATAAATGTCATCCACAGACTCCAATAAGTGTCAGCCACAGACCAGCCCCATAACAGTGTAATCCACAGATACCCCCATAACGGTGTCAGCCACAGACCCCAAAAGTGTCAACCTCAGACCAGCCCCACAACAGTGTCAGCCACAGGGCCCCCATAAGAGTGCCATCCACAGATCCCCAATAAAAGTGCCATCCACAGATTCCCAATAACAGTGCCATCCACAGATCCCCCATATCAGTGCCATCCACAGATCCCCCATATCAGTGCCATCCACAGATCCCCCATAACAGTGCCATCCACAGATCCCCCATAACAGTGCCATCCACAGATCCCCAATAACACTGTGATACACAGATCCCGTATAACACTGTCATCCGCAGTTCCTTCCATAACAGTGCCATACACAGATACCCCCATAACAGTGCCATCCACAGATCCCCATAACAGTGTCAACCAGAGATCCCCCATAACTGTGTCATTCACAGATACCCCATAACTGTGTCATCCACAGATCCCCATAACAGTGTCATCCACAGGCCCCCCATAACAGTGCCATCCACAGATCCCCCATAACAGTGCCATTCACAGATAGCCCATAACAGTATCATCCACAGATCCCCCATAACAGTGTCATACACAGATCCCCATAACAGTACCATTCACAGATCCCCCATAACAGTACCATTCACAGATCCCCCCATAACAGTGTCATCCGATTCCCCCATAAAAGTACCATTCACAGATACCCCCATAACAGTCTCATCCACAGATCCCCATAACAGTGCCATCCACAGATCCCCATAACAGTGCCATCCACAGATCCCCCATAACAGTGCCATCCACAGATACCACTATAACAGTGTCAGCTACAGACCCCAATAATTGTCAGCCACAGACCCCAATTAGTGTCAGCCACATACCAGCCCCATAACAGTGTCATCCACAGATACCCCCATAACAGTGTCAGCCACAGACCAGCCCCACAACAGTAGTCAGCCACAGCGCCCCCATAAGAGTGCCATTCACAGATCCCCCATAAAAGTGCCATCCACAGATCCCCAGTAAGTGCCATCCACAGATCCCCCATAACAGTGCCATTCACAGATCCCCAATAAAACTGTGATCCACAGATCCTTTTATAACAGTGCCATCCACAGATCCCCCATAACAGTGCCATCCACAGATTCTCCATAAAAGTGCTATCCACATCTACACCTATAACAGTGTCAGCTACAGACCCCAATAAGTGTCAGCCACAGACCAGCCCCATAACAGTGTCATCCACAGATACCCCCATAACAGTGCCATCCACAGATCCCCCATAACAGTGTCAGCCACAGACCAGCCCCATAACAGTGTCAGCCACAGCACCAACATAAGAGTGCCATCCACAGATCCCCAATAACAGTGTCATCCACAGATCCCCCATAACAGTGCCAACCATAGATCCCCCATACCAGTGTCTTCCACAGATGCCCCATAACAGTGTTATCCACAGATCCCCATAACAGTGTTATCCACAGATCCCCCATAACAGTGTCATCCCCAAATTCCCCCATAACAGTGCCATCCACAGATCCCCCATTACAGTGCCATCCACAGATCCCCTAATAAATGTCAGCCACAGACTCCAAAAAGTGTCAGCCACAGACCATCCCCATAACAGTGTAATCCACAGATACCCCTATAACAGTGTCAGCCACAGACCCCAATAAGTGTCAGTCACAGACCAGCCCCACAACAGTGTCAGCCACAGCGCCCCCATAAGAGTGCCATCCACAGATCCCCATAAAAGTGCAATCCACAGATCCCCAATTACAGTGCCATCCACAGATCCCCCATAACGGTGCCATCCACAGATCCCCCATAACAGTGTCATCCACAGATCCCCAATAACACTGTAATCCACAGATCACCTATAACACTGTCATCCACAGTTCCTTCCTTAACAATGCCATACACAGATCCCCCCATAACAGTGCCATCCACAGATCCTCCCATGGCAGTGCCACCCACAGATCCCCCCATAACAGTGCCATACACAGATCCTTCCATAACAGTGCAATCCACAGATCCCCCCATAACAGTGCAATCCACAGATCCCCCCATAACAATGCCATCCACAGATCTTACCATAACAGTGCCATCTACAGATCCCCCATAACAGTGCTATCCACAGATACCCCTATATCAGTGTCAGCCACAGACCCCATTAAATGTCAGCCACAGACCCCAATAAGTGTCAGCCACAGACCAGCCCCATAACAGTGTCATCCACAGATACCCCCATAACAGTATCAGCCACAGACCCCAATAAGTGTCAGCCACAGACCAGCCCCATAACAGTGTCAGCCACACCGCGCCCACATAAGAGTGCCATCCACAGATCCCCCATAAAAGTGCCATCCACAGATCCCCAATAACAGTGTCATCCACAGATCCCCCATTACAGTGCCAACCACAAATCCCCCATACCAGTGCCTTCAACAGATCCCCCATAACAGTGTCATCCACAGACCCCAATAACACTGTGATCCACAGATCCCCTATAAAAGTTTCATCCACAAATCCCCCATAACAGTGTCATCCACAAATCTTCCATAACAGTGTCATCCACAGATCCCCTATAACGCTGTCATCCAAAGTACCCCCATAACAGTGCCATCCACAGATCCCCCCGTAACATAACATTGTCATCCGCTGATCCTCCCATAACAGTGCCATCCACAGATCCTCCCATAACAGTGCCATCCACAGATCCCCCATAACAGTGCAATCCACAGATCCCCCATAACAGTGCCATCCACAGATCCCCCCATAACAGTGCCATCCACAGATACCCCTATAACAGTGTCAGCCATAGACCCCAATAAGCGTCAGCCACAGACCAGCCCAATAACAGTGTAATCAACAGATACCCCTATAACAGTGTCAGCAACAGACCCCAATAAGTGTCAGCCACAGACCAGCTCCACAACATTGTCAGCCACAGCGCCCCCATAAGAGTGCCATCCACAGATCCCCCATAAAGTGCCATCCACAGACCCCAATAACATTGCCATCCACTAATCCACCATAACAGTGCTATCCACAGATCCCTTATAACAGTGCAATCCACAGATCCCCCATAACAGTGTCATCCACAGATCCCCAATAACACTGTGATCCACAGATCCCCTATAGCACTGTCATCCGCAGTTCCTTCCATAACAGTGCCATACACAGATCCCCCATAACAGTGCCATACACAGATAACCCTATAACAGTGTCAGCTACAGACCCCAATAAGTGTCAGCCACAGACCCCAATAAGTGTCAGCCACAGACCAACCCCATAACAGTGTCAGCCACAGCACTCACATAAGAGTGCCATCCACAGATCCCTTATAAAAGTGCCATCCACAGATCCCCCCATAACAGTGCCAACCACAGATCCCCCATACCAGTGCCATCCACAGATCCCCCATAACAGTGTCATCCACAGATCCCCCATAACAGTGTCATCCACAGATTCCCCCAAAACAGTGTCATCCACAGATTCCCCATAACAGTGTCATCCACAGATTCCCCCATAACAGTGACATCCACAGATTCCCCCATAACAGTGCCATCCAAAGATCCCCCATTACAATGCCATCCAAAGATCCCTCCCAATAAATGTCAGCCACAGACTCCAATAAGTGTCAGCCACAGACCAGCCCCATAACAGTGTAATCCACAGATACCCCCATAACGGTGTCAGCCACAGACCCCAAAAGTGTCAGCCACAGACCAGCCCCACAACAGTGTCAGCCACAGGGCCCCCATAAGAGTGCCATCTACAGATCCCCCATAAAAGTGCCATCTACAGATCCCCCATAAAAGTGCCATCCACAGATCCCCCATAAAAGTGCCATCCACAGATCCCCCATAACAGTGCCATCCACAGATCCCCCATAACAGTGTCATCCACAGATCCCCAATAACACTGTGATACACAGATCCCCTATAACACTGTCATCCGCAGTTCCTTCCATAACAGTGCCATACACCGATCCCCCTATAACAGTACCATCCACAGATCCCCCCATAACAGTGCCATCCACAGATCCCCATAACAGTGTCACCCAGAGATCCCCTATAACAGTGTCACCCAGAGATCCCCCATAACTGTGTCATCCACAGATCCCCCATAACTGTGTCATCCACAGATCCCCATAACAGTGTCATCCACAGGTCCCCCATAACAGTGCCATCCACAGATACCCCATAACAGTGCCATTCACAGATCCCCCATAACAGTATCATCCACAGATAACCCATAACAGTGTCATACACAGATCCCCATAACAGTACCATTCACAGATCCCTCATAACAGTACCATTCACAGATCCCCCATAATAGTACCATTCACAGATCCCCCATAACAGTGTCATCCACAGATTCCCCCATAAAAGTACCATTCACAGATACCCCCATAACAGTGTCATCCACAGATCCCCATAACAGTTCCATCCACAGATCCCCATAACAGTGCCATCCACAGTTTCCCCATTACAGTGCCATCCACAGTTTCCCCATTACAGTGCCATCCACAGATCCCCCATAACAGTGCCATCCACAGATCCCCAATAACACTGTGATCCACAGATCCCTTCCATAACAGCTGCATACACAGATCCCCCCCATAACAGTGCCATCCACAGATCCCCCCCATAACAGTGGCATCCACAGATCCCCCATAACAGTGCCATCCACAGATACCCCTGTAACATTGTCAGCCACAGACCCCAATAAGAGTCAGCCACAGACCCCAATAAGTGTCAGCCACAGACCAGCCCCATAACAGTGTCATCCACAGATACCCCCATAACAGTGTCAGCCACAGACCAGCCCCACAACAGTGTCAGCCACAGCGCCCCCATAAGAGTGCCATTCACAGATCCCCCATAAAAGTGCCATCCACAGATCCCCAATAAGTGCAATCCACAGATCTCCCATAACAGTGCCATCCACAGATCCCCCATAACAGTGCCATCCACAGATCCCCCATAACAGTGCCATCCACAGATCCCACATAACAGTGCCATCCACAGATCCCCAATAAAACTGTGATCCACAGATCCTTCCATAACAGTGCCATCCACAGATCCCCCCCATAACAGTGCCATCCACAGATTCCCCATAAAAGTGCTATCCACAGATACCCCTATAACAGTGTCAGCCACAGAGCCCAATAAGTGTCAGCCACAGACCAGCCCCATAACAGTGTCATCCACAGATACCCCCATAACAGTATCAGCCACAGACCCCAATAAGTGTCAGCCACAGACCAGCCCCATAACAGTGTCAGCCACACCGCGCCCACATAAGAGTGCCATCCACAGATCCCCCATAAAAGTGCCATCCACAGATCCCCAATAACAGTGTCATCCACAGATCCCCCATTACAGTGCCAACCACAAATCCCCCATACCAGTGCCTTTAACAGATCCCCCATAACAATGTCATCCACAGACCCCAATAACACTGTGATCCACAGATCCCCTATAAAAGTTTCATCCACAGATCCCCCATAACAGTGTCATCCACAAATCTTCCATAACAGTGTCATCCACAGATCCCCTATAACGCTGTCATCCAAAGTACCCCCATAACAGTGCCATCCACAGATCCCCCAGTAACATAACATTGTCATCCGCTGATCCTCCCATAACAGTGCCATCCACAGATCCTCCCATAACAGTGCCATCCACAGATCCCCCATAACAGTGCAATCCACAGATCCCCCATAACAGTGCCATCCACAGATCCCCCCATAACAGTGCCATCCACAGATCCCCCATAACAGTGCCATCCACAGATACCCCTATAACAGTGTCAGCCATAGACCCCAATAAGCGTCAGCCACAGACCAGCCCAATAACAGTGTAATCAACAGATACCCCTATAACAGTGTCAGCAACAGACCCCAATAAGTGTCAGCCACAGACCAGCTCCACAACATTGTCAGCCACAGCGCCCCCATAAGAGTGCCATCCACAGATCCCCCATAAAGTGCCATCCACAGACCCCAATAACATTGCCATCCACTGATCCACCATAACAGTGCCATCCACAGATCCCTTATAACAGTGCAATCCACAGATCCCCCATAACAGTGTCATCCACAGATCCCCAATAACACTGTGATCCACAGATCCCCTATAGCAGTGGTGGGCAACCTTATTAGTAAAATGAGCCAAATATCGACAAAACTGCGATTTTTATTTTTTTAAGAGCCAAATTTTTTAAACTTCAATCATATAGGAAGGTACATTGTTATTTACTTCATAAGGGTATTCCTAACCATCTGAACATACCTTTCTCGATAGCTTTCTAGATAGCTCTGATGAGGCCTTCAGGGAAGCCAAAGGCTTGTAGTACTTTCTCCATATAGGCCCAGCTAACCCTATCGAACACCTTCTCCGCATCTGTGCCCAGGAGTACAAGAGGGGACTTAGATTTGATGGCGTGGGTGATCGCATGTATGACTCTACTGATATTATGCCTACCCTCTCTACCTGCAACGAAACCTACCTGTTCTTCACCCACAAGCCCAGGGAGCAACCCTGACATCCTGCTGTTAAGCAGTTTAGCCCACCACTTCAAATCGGTGTTCAGCAGTGAAATCGGCCTGTAACTTCCACATGCTTCCTTATCCTTCCCTTCTTTATGGATAATCGTTATGTGCGCTTCCTAGGCTTGTGGGGTCAGAGAGCCACCTGTAAGGAGGAGATTGCATGCCGTGACAAAATGTGGGACTAAAATATCTTTATACTTTTTGTAATATGAGCTTGGAAAACCGTCAGGTCCGGGACTCCTGCCTGAAGGGATAGACATTAGAACCTTTTCTACCTCTTCCGTTGTAAACGGTTGAAGCAGCTGATGTATATCGACCTCAGAAATTCTTGGGATGTTAATAGAGCTAAGGAACTCCGACGTGCGTGTCTCGATTTGCTGGCTGGTGAGGGGTATTGGGAGGTTATACAGATTTGAATAAAAGGAGCAAAACTCCTGAGCTATCGCTGGAGTATTAATAAGTCGGGGGCCTGAGGCTGATTTGATGGCTTGAATAAAGGATTTATTTCTTTGGTTCTTAATAAGGTTGGAGACTAACTTAGAACCCCTATTCCCATGAAGGTATTGTTTGAAGCGCAATACGAACATTCAAAAAGTCAGTGACCTTATGCCTCAAGCACTTAAGCAGAACCTCAATGTTAATAAGACCTCCCTGAGATCAGATGTCAGCTCAGACCCCAAAGAAAATGACCCCCTCAATCAGACCTCAGATAAGAGCCCCATGCCTCTCATCATCCCCATTATCAACCATGATGCCTCTCATCATCACCATTATCATCCATGATGCCTTTAATCATCCATGATGCCTCTCATATCCCCCATTATGATTCTCATCACCTTATTGCCTCAGATCAGCCCCAAGTTTCATAAAATAAAAAAGCACTTACCTCTCCGGCTCCTGGATGCCGCTGCTCCTCACCACCCGCGCTCTGTGTTCCTCCTGCTGTCGGCTGTGCTGTGAACTGGCGTGCACAGAGTGACGTCACAGAGCGCCTCACACTGTGCGCAGCCCTGCACAGCCTACAACCGAGGACCAGGAAGCGGTGAGTACAGAGCCTTCACCGCTTCCTGGTCTTCACCCTCCTACCTATTTTTGCTACGGGCAACGAAAATGCTATCGCACTGTACATGTGAGCCGGCACCTGGAAGAGCCAATATCAGGGGGCTAAAGAGCCGCATGTGGCTCTAGAGCCGCAGGTTGCTGACCACTGCCCTATAGCACTGTCATCCGCAGTTCCTTCCATAACAGTGCCATACACAGATCCCCCATAACAGTGCCATACACAGATAACCCTATAACAGTGTCAGCTACAGACCCCAATAAGTGTCAGCCACAGACCCCAATAAGTGTCAGCCACAGACCAACCCCATAACAGTGTCAGCCACAGCACTCACATAAGAGTGCCATCCACAGATCCCTTATAAAAGTGCCATCCACAGATCCCCCCATAACAGTGCCAACCACAGATCCCCCATACCAGTGCCATCCACAGATCCCCCATAACAGTGTCATCCACAGATCCCCCATAACAGTGTCATCCACAGATTCCCCCAAAACAGTGTCATCCACAGATTCCCCCATAACAGTGTCATCCACAGATTCCCCCATAACAGTGTCATCCACAGATTCCCCCATAACAGTGACATCCACAGATTCCCCCATAACAGTGCCATCCAAAGATCCCCCATTACAGTGCCATCCAAAGATCCCTCCCAATAAATGTCAGCCACAGACTCCAATAAGTGTCAGCCACAGACCAGCCCCATAACAGTGTAATCCACAGATACCCCCATAACGGTGTCAGCCACAGACCCCAAAAGTGTCAGCCACAGACCAGCCCCACAACAGTGTCAGCCACAGGGCCCCCATAAGAGTGCTATCTACAGATCCCCCATAAAAGTGCCATCTACAGATCCCCCATAAAAGTGCCATCCACAGATCCCCCATAAAAGTGCCATCCACAGATCCCCCATAACAGTGCCATCCACAGATCCCCCATAACAGTGTCATCCACAGATCCCCAATAACACTGTGATACACAGATCCCCTATAACACTGTCATCCGCAGTTCCTTCCATAACAGTGCCATACACCGATCCCCCTATAACAGTACCATCCACAGATCCCCCCATAACAGTGCCATCCACAGATCCCCATAACAGTGTCACCCAGAGATCCCCCATAACAGTGTCACCCAGAGATCCCCCATAACTGTGTCATCCACAGATCCCCCATAACTGTGTCATCCACAGATCCCCATAACAGTGTCATCCACAGGTCCCCCATAACAGTGCCATCCACAGATACCCCATAACAGTGCCATTCACAGATCCCCATAACAGTATCATCCACAGATAACCCATAACAGTGTCATACACAGATCCCCATAACAGTACCATTCACAGATCCCCCATAACAGTACCATTCACAGATCCCCCATAACAGTACCATTCACAGATCCCCCATAATAGTACCATTCACAGATCCCCCATAACAGTGTCATCCACAGATTCCCCCATAAAAGTACCATTCACAGATACCCCCATAACAGTGCCATCCACAGATACCCCCATAACAGTGCCATCCACAGATACCCCATAACAGTGCCATTCACAGATCCCCCATAACAGTATCATCCACAGATAACCCATAACAGTGTCATACACAGATCCCCATAACAGTACCATTCACAGATCCCCCATAACAGTACCATTCACAGATCCCCCATAATAGTACCATTCACAGATCCCCCATAACAGTGTCATCCACAGATTCCCCCATAAAAGTACCATTCACAGATACCCCCATAACAGTGTCATCCACAGATCCCCATAACAGTTCCATCCACAGATCCCCATAACAGTGCCATCCACAGTTTCCCCATTACAGTGCCATCCACAGTTTCCCCATTACAGTGCCATCCACAGATCCCCAATAACACTGTGATCCACAGATCCTTCCATAACAGTTGCATACACAGATCCCCCCCATAACAGTGCCATCCACAGATCCCCCCCATAACAGTGGCATCCACAGATCCCCCATAACAGTGCCATCCACAGATACCCCTGTAACAGTGTCAGCCACAGACCCCAATAAGTGTCAGCCACAGACCCCAATAAGTGTCAGCCACAGACCAGCCCCATAACAGTGTCATCCACAGATACCCCCATAACAGTGTCAGCCACAGACCAGCCCCACAACAGTGTCAGCCACAGCGCCCCCATAAGAGTGCCATTCACAGATCCCCCATAAAAGTGCCATCCACAGATCCCCAATAAGTGCAATCCACAGATCTCCCATAACAGTGCCATCCACAGATCCCCCATAACAGTGCCATCCACAGATCCCCCATAACAGTGCCATCCACAGATCCCCCATAACAATGCCATCCACAGATCCCACATAACAGTGCCATCCACAGATCCCCAATAAAACTGTGATCCACAGATCCTTCCATAACAGTGCCATCCACAGATCCCCCCATAACAGTGCCATCCACAGATTCCCCATAAAAGTGCTATCCACAGATACCCCTATAACAGTGTCAGCCACAGACCCCAATAAGTGTCAACCACAGACCAGCCCCATAACAGTGTCATCCACAGATACCCCCATAACAGTGCCATCCACAGATCCCCCATAACAGTGTCAGCCACAGACCAGCCCCATAACAGTGTCAGCCACAGCACCCATATAAGAGTGCCATCCACAGATCCACCATAAAAGTGCTATCCACAGATCCCCAATAACAGTGTCATCCACAGATCCCCCATTACAGTGCCAACCACAGATCCCCCATACCATTGCCTTCCACAGATCCCCCATAACAGAGTCATCCACAGATCCCCCATAACAGTGTCATCCACAGATTCCCCCATAACAGTGCCATCCACAGATCCCCCATTACAGTGCCATCCACAGATTCCCCCAATAAATGTCAGCCATAGACTCCAAAAAGTGTCAGCCACAGACCAGCCCCATAACAGTGTAATCCACAGATACCCCTATAACAGTGTCAGCCACAGACCCCAATAAGTGCCAGTCACAGACCAGCCCCACAACAGTGTCAGCCACAGCGCCCTCATAAGAGTGCCATCCACAGATCCCCATAAAAGTGCAATCCACAGATCCCCAATTATAGTGCCATCACCAGATCCCCCATAACGGTGCCATCCACAGATCCCCCATAACAGTGTCATCCACAGATCCCCAATAACACTGTAATCCACAGATCACCTATAACACTGTCATCCACAGTTCCTTCCTTAACAATGACATACACAGATCCCCCCATAACAGTGCCATCCACAGATCCTCCCATAGCAGTGCCACCCACAGATCCCCCCATAACAGTGCCATACACAGATCCTTCCATAACAGTGCAATCCACAGATCCCCCATAACAGTGCAATCCACAGATCCCCTCATAACAGTGCCATCCACAGATCCCACCATAACAGTGCCATCTACAGATCCCCCATAACAGTGCTATCCACAGATACCCCTATATCAGTGTCAGCCACAGACCCCAATAAGTGTCAGCCACAGACCCCAATAAGTGTCAGCCACAGACCAGCCCCATAACAGTGTCATCCACAGATACCCCCATAACAGTATCAGCCACAGACCCCAATAAGTGTCAGCCACAGACCAGCCCCATAACAGTGTCAGACACAGCGCCCACATAAGAGTGCCATCCACAGATCACCCATAAAAGTGCCATCCACAGATCCCCAATAACAGTGTCATCCACAGATCCCCCATTACAGTGCCAACCACAGATCCCCCATACCAGTGCCTTCCACAGATCCCCCATAACAGTGTCATCCACAGACCCCAATAACACTGTAATCCACAGATCCCCTATAAAAGTTTCATCCACATATCCCCCATAACAGTGTCATCTACAGATACCCCCATAACAATATCAGCCACAGACCCCAATAAGTGTCAGCCACAGACCAGCCCAATAACAGTGTGATCCACAGATACCCCCATAACAGTGTCAGCCACAGACCCCAATAAGTGTCAGCCACAGACCAGCCCCATAACAGTGTCAGCCACAGTGCCCCCAAAAGAGTGCCATTCACAGATCCCCCCATACCAGTGCCATCCACAGATCCCCCATACCAGTGCCATCCACAGATCCCCTATAACAGTGTCATCCACAGATACCCAATAACACTGTGATCCACAGATCCCCTATAACACTGTTATCCATAGATTCCCCCCATAACAGTGTCATCCACAGATTCCCCATAACAGTGTCATCCACAAATCCTCCATAACAGTGTTATCCACAGATCCCCTATAACACTGTCATCCACAGTTCCAACCATAACAGTGCCATCCACAGATCCCCCCATAACAGTGCCATCTACAGATCCCCCATAACAGTATCATCCACAGATCCCTTATAACAGTGCCATCCAAAGATCCCCCCATAACTGTGTCATCCACAGATCCCCCATAACTTTGTCATCCACAGATCCCCCATAACTGTGTCATTCACAGATCCCCCATAACTGTGTCATCCACAGATCCCCATAACAGTGTCATCCACAGGTCCCTCCATACAGTGCCATCCACAGATCCCCCATAACAGTGCCATTCACAGATCCCCCATAACAGTATCATCCACAGATCCCCCATAACAGTGTCATCCACAGATCCTCTAACAGTACCATTCACAGATCCCCCATAACAGTACCATTCACAGATCCCCCATAACAGTACCATTCACAGATCCCCCATAACAGTTTCATCCACAGATACCCCCATAAAAGTACCATTCACAGATACCCCCATAACAGTGCCATCCACAGATTCCCCCATAAATTTCCCATTTAATGATCCCCTCATAACAGTACCATTCACAGATACCCCCATAACAGTGTGCCATCCACAGATCCCCCATAACAGTGTCATCCAAAGATCCCCCATAAGAGTGTCATCCACAGATCCCCCATAACAGTGTCATCCACAGATCCCCCCCATAACAGTGCCATCCACAGATTCCCCATAACAGTGCCATCCACTGATCCCCCATAACAGTACCCTTCACAGATACCCCCATAACAGAGTGCCATCCACAGATCCCCCATAACAGTGTCTTCCACAGATCCCCCATAACAGTGCCATCCACAGAACACTCCATAACAGTGTCATCCACAGATTCCCCCATAACAGTGCCATCCACAAATCCCCATAACAGTACCATTCACAGATGCCCCCATAACAGTGTGATCTACAGATCCCCCATCACAGTGTCAGCACTACTGTTCTAGCGCCTGTTATTGTAACAGGCTTAATGTTTAGTTGTGAATATTCTCTTAACTTTGAGTCTCTGTACCTCTTGTCAATCTTGGTTTTGTCTCTGTTTGTTGACATTGCATTTCTTTACCTTTTTGGCTTCAATATTTCACCACATTGTTTGTGACCCTGGCCAGTACTACCTGATGAAGGCAAAATGTATCTATTCCATCCACATGGACTCAATGTTATTTACTTACAGTAGGTTCCTGATGAGTGAGATCTCTATTATAATGGTGTCTATTGTGGTACAGGCAGGGTCCTGTAGTCATAGGATTGTTGCAGGGTTCGCAAACTGTTATTTAAATGGGTAGCTAGCACCAAGTCTGGCTGTGTGTCTGCGATTTGCAGTTCCTCAAATATAATGTTTTAACTCTCTCACAGGTAATTAATAGTAATCTTTAACTGACATCAGAACCAACATCTATTCTGTTATTACGCTAAATTAGCCTAATCCTACCCAGTATACTGTGAACTGAGCATAGGAAGAGACATGGCAAGTGCCAGGGACAGAGTTTTAGCAGTCATTTAATTGTAAAATATCAGCTATGGACAGTGCAGGGACAGTGTAGGAAGATTTTTCAGACACATAGTATAGTGAGACTGCAGAGACAGTGCAGGCGCTATGTAATTGCCCTGTGCATCTTGTTCCACTGCTATGACATTCATTCTTAGGCCCCATGCACACGGCCGTGTTTCACGACCGTGTGCGGGCCGTGGAACTGCGGCCTGGATCCCTCCTGAGAGCAGGAGCGCACGGCGTCACTGGTTGCTATGACGCCGTGCGCTCCCTGCTGCCGGCACAGTACAGTAATACACTGGTATGATCTATACCAGTGTATTACTGTACTGTGCCGGCAGCAGGGAGCGCACGGCGTCATAGCAACCAGTGACGCCGTGCGCTCCTGCTCTCAGGAGGGATCCAGGCCGCGGTTCCACGGCCCGCACACGGCCGTGAACAACGGCCGTGTGCATGGGGCCTTAATCTGTTCTTTTATACATAGAGTGACTATACATCACACTTAGCCTCAACATGTTTAGACCAACAATCCAGCTGTACTGGAGTGGTTGACTCGCTCTTCAACATTGTCTCAGGGGACAACATATACACACAGCTGGGAATCCATAGGTTCCTATGACACCACACTTAGTTGGCATAGCCCAGGAACAACCTATGTGCACTCATCTGTCCTGCAACTGACTCTTTCTTTTACTGCTCCTTCTGCTCTGTAAGTTATGCATGCTACAGGCTCTGCACTGCTTTTCAGTGAGGATGAACTTACTGAGGACAGTTAGCAGCTACAAGCTAGCATAGACTTGGAGGAGAGGTCTGCTGTGTCCTCTGTTAGGCGTGCAACTAGCGATGACAGTCAGTTGGAAGCACTTGTTGCGAGTGGTCAAGGACGTGGCCATGAGACTGGTGAGGGTGACAAAAGTGCCAAACAGACATTAGTGGATGATGTAGCTGATCCCGCGTAGGAGCTTGGTGAAGAGGGGGCATCATCATTATTATCAGGGGGTGAAAGTGGCAGCAGGCCCGTGAAACAGTAGCAGGATGGCAGTGTGCCGATGAGCCAGGAGGGTGGAAGCAGTGGGAGATCTGGAGCCAAACGTGCCCGGGGTAGACGTCTGCTACTAAGGAGCCTACCTGTCAGGAAACAACTAGCGGTGCATGGGTACATCAAGCCAATAGCAGAAAGGCAGTCAGCATTAGTGATGAGCGGCAAAGGTCATATTCGAATTTGCAATATTTCGCGAATATTTTTTAGAATATTCGCGAATATTTTTTAGAATATTCGTCGAATATTCGAAAATTCAAAAAAAAAAAATTTGAATATTCACTATATTGCTATAACTTTGTTTTTTCGAATATTCGTAATATTCTAAAACAAGAATATATAGCAATATAGCGAATATTTGAAAAAACGAATATAGAGCAAAATTCGCAAACACTACTACTCCTAAAGTCAAGTACATTGCAGCCTTCTTATTGGCCCACAAGCTAGAAGCAGGGAGGGATCATGTGTACTGATAAAAAAAAAAAAATCTAATTAAAACAAAAAAAAGGAAAAAAATGTGGAATATTCGAAATTACGAATATATATAACTATATTTGAAATATTCACAAATTTTCGAAGTACCTATATTCGCGATAAAAATTCGAAATTCGAATATTCGTGATCAACACTAGTCAGCATGGAGTGTTGGGGGTAAAATCCCATATACGGAAGTCGCTGGAGGATGTTACCATGATGTTATGCAGGTTATGTGAGCAAAAGGTGAAGCGTGGTAAGGGTGCTAATGTTGGCACCACAGCTCTGAGTGAACACACTGAGTGACACTAATTTGGTGGTACCATCTGGCGCAGTAACTTCTGCATCTTCAGCGGCCTACATGCCTGCTCCAGAATAGTAATGAGCGGGAGGTGCCTGATTGAATATTCGTCATATATTCATCAAAATCGAATATTCATCATTTTTTGCTATATTGCTATATATTCTTGTTTTAGAATATGACAAATATTCTAAAAAAACTAAGTTGTAGCAATATAGTGAATATTTGTAAAATACACATACAGACTGCAATTTAGCTAATATAGTGCCCTATAATCTTTTTTATAGTATCATTTTTTTTGTCTCTTCTGAACATCAGATGGAAAAAACTTACACTATTAAATAAAAATACTATAGCACTATATTAGCTAAATTGCAGTCTATATGTGTATTTTACGAATATTCGCTATCTTGCTATAACTTCTTTTTTTAGAATATGATGAATATGACAAATATTAAGTTATAATAATACAGCGAATACTCATAAAATACACAACTAGACTGTAATTTAGCTAAAATAGTGCTGTAATATTTTTTTTATAGTCTAATTTTTTTTGTCTCTTCTGAACTTCCATTTTTTTGTACTATATTAGCTAAATTGCAGTCTATGTATATATGTGTATTTTACGAATATTCGCTATATTGCTATAACTTTGTTTTTTAGAATATGAGCAATATAGCAAATATATTCGTTATTTAGAATATTTGTCTTTTTTTTCAATCTGTACTGTTATTCCACTTTGGCATACTCCTCCCCCACAAGCCAGTATTGTGGCATTAGTAGTGTGGCATCACCTTTTAAAACAAAATGTTGAGAGACTAACTTTAAAAAGATGAATCAGGTCTGGATCAACCAGGATTTCCAGACACTGGTGCCTGGTACAACAGACTCGATTATTCATGATCTCATTCTAGTGTGCTGTGACACCAGAACATTGTGACCAGTTATTTCTTCCCATGTCCTGCTGCCACTATTCTGTTGCTGTCGCCCTCCGGATTCCACACACCTGCTTCCTCTACTGTCATCTGCCCCTACTGTGAGCTGCAACCATCTTGTGTTGTTACTGCCACTGCTGTTGCCCTCCTCTCCCCTCTCTGTTCCGGGGCCACTATTGTTACTCTTCATGCTGCTGCCACCCTCATCACTCTGTTATTGGGCCACTATTTTGCCTTTTCATGCTGTTGCCACCCTCCCCACTCTGTTACGGAACCACTATTGTGACTCTTCCTGCTTCTGCTATCCACAACAGTCTGTTCCGGGGCCACTATTGGGACTCTGCTGTTGCCACCCTCCCCACTCTATTATGTGGCCACTATTGTGACTTCATGCTGTTGCAATCCTCACCACTCTGTTATGGGGCCACCAGTGTCCCTGTTTGGCCATGCCATGTTGACATCACCATTTTTTTTTCTGTTTTTCTGAATCGTCAGAAAATTAACAAAAAAAAAAAAGGTCCTGTTGTTTGAGCATCCAGAAGGCCTCTATAACATGGTCAGTATTTTGCATCAGGATTTGATCATGATTTGGAAGCCAAAAGCAGGAGTGGTTCCAAAACACAGAAGACACATAAATCTTTTCAACATATGTAATCTTTATTTTGGACCTACTCCTGTTTTGCCTTAGCATACTGATCAATTCCTGATTCAAAAGACTGACCTAATGCTGAGCTTGTGATTGAGTTCATTAAAGTCCTGCATACAGGACTTCTTTTCCATCTGAATAAAACCAATTTCTGAGGTAAATGGCCAAAACTCATGCAAATTGAGCATAAGGCCTCTATCACACTGTCAGTATTTTGCATCAGGATTTGATCATGATTTGGAATACAAAATCATGAGTGGGTCCAAAACACAGAAGGCATGCAAATATTTTCTTTACATATTATCTCTGTTTTGGACCCACTACTGTTTTTATCTTACCAATACTGATCAAATTATAAACAAATACTGATGGTGTGAAGGTAGATGCTCAAACTACAGGATCCTCTCTTTTTGGGCTGTTTTTCAGATGGATTAGAAGATCGGAAAAATAAACAGTGGTGTGAACACAGCCTTACTGCTGACACCCTCCCCACTGTCATGGGGTCGTTCCTTTAATTTTGGGCCACTGCACGTTTAAGTCTACGCCAATAAATTAGACCTGATGCTAACATTGACCTCTAAGGCTGAGTTCACACTTCTGCTATTTGGTCAGTTATTTCCATCATTTTTTGTGATGCAACCCTCTTCTCCACTCTTCACACACTGATAGCAACACCACAGGAGAAATGCTAGCACAGGCTTCCAGTATCCGTAGTTTCAGGTGCTGCACATCTCGTATCTTCACAGCATATGCCACAAACAGGAAGTTAATATCACCAACCATTCCCATTTTATTAAGGTGTATCCACCCTGTACATCTAACAGGAGGGATTCAAACACATGTGTTTTCACGGCCATAACATGGATTAAAAGAACCATTTTTTCCCCATTACTTTATTGATACTGCCTCCATGTTCTTATTTTGTTCCACTAAAGAGTCATAGGGACATCTGCTGGAGCACCCACACAACATTATTTTTTTTTTGCTTAACTGAAAGATGCTGTATGTATGTTTTTTTGTTTTTGTTTTGTTTAGCCAGTAGTTAGCTCGGTATGTTGGTGGTATGATGTGTGCATCCATATATGTGACCTGTCTGTCATTCAGACTCACAGAAACCGTTTCACTACCAGAAAGGACTAGTTATGCATGTTGCTGGTCGTAAAGACCAGAATAATTATTTTTTAGACATTAGTTTTCCTCATTTTGTTAACTAGATTAAAACGTGAATCTACGTTAAAAACGTTAATTAATTTAGAGGAAAATATGTGTCATTTATTATACACATCATTTTTAGTACTTAAAATTATATTAAATATCTTTACTAAAACCTGTAAAAAGATGTTTTGATTTTTTCCAACTTATCAAAGGACTGCAGAATCTTATGCAGGCATTTGTTAAATTAGTTTCCTTACAAAAGATAATAAAATAAAAAATAGAAAGGAAAACAATACCTTAAAGACATTGTAAAAGTACTGTTTACAGAAGATGGAAAGTGAAAAACAATATTTCTGTCGGTCAGTTTACCAGTTCCATGTTTATAACAAATAAGGACTCCCTTCAGACGTTCCAGATTGTTGCAGACAATTTTTATGACTGAAAATCAGATCCATTCATCCAGGGACAGATATCTATTAGTCCAGTAACATTGTTAGATTGCTTACATAATATACTGCACTACTATTGTAGATCAGTGTTTTATGCCTGCGGTCACCCAGCGCCTAAATACTAGGCCTCAAATTTATAGCCCGCTAAATCTCTCGTGACCGCTGTCCTGTTGTGGCTGGGAAAGTTATTTAGTGTCTGTCAAAGCACATTTTTTGTTCTGGGTTGAAATACAATTCCCAATTTAGCAATTTCATAATTTAGTGGTTTCTGCTATATCAGAGCTATTTGAAATCTATCCCTAAAAGGGTATATAATATTCAAGGTGCACATAGGGTCATTCAGAATAACTTCACACACACGCTACTGTGCATTTCCAAGTCCAATTCTGTTAGTAAATCCATACCGGTCACCCAGCGCCTAAATACTAGGCCTCAAATTTATATCCCGCTAAATCTCTCGTTACCGCTGTCCTGTTGTGGCTGGGAAAGTTATTTAGTGTCCGTCAAAGCACATTTTTTGTTCTGGGTTGAAATACAATTCCCAATTTAGCAATTCATAATTTAGTGGTTTCTGCTATATCAGAGCTATTTGAAATCTATCCCTAAAAGGGTATATAATATTCAAGGTGCACATAGGGTCATTCAGAATAACTTCACACACACGCTACTGTGCATTTCCAAGTCCAATTCTGTTAGTAAATCCATACCGGTCACCCAGCGCCTAAATACTAGGCCTCAAATTTATATCCCGCTAAATCTCTCGTTACCGCTGTCCTGTTGTGGCTGGGAAAGTTATTTAGTGTCCGTCAAAGCACATTTTTTGTTCTGGGTTGAAATACAATTCCCAATTTAGCAATTTCATAATTTAGTGGTTTCTGCTATATCAGAGCTATTTGAAATCTATCCCTAAAAGGGTATATAATATTCAAGGTGCACATAGGGTCATTCAGAATAACTTCACACACACGCTACTGTGCATTTCCAAGTCCAATTCTGTTAGTAAATCCATACCGGTCACCCAGCGCCTAAATACTAGGCCTCAAATTTATATCCCGCTAAATCTCTCGTTACCGCTGTCCTGTTGTGGCTGGGAAAGTTATTTAGTGTCCGTCAAAGCACATTTTTTGTTCTGGGTTGAAATACAATTCCCAATTTAGCAATTTCATAATTTAGTGGTTTCTGCTATATCAGAGCTATTTGAAATCTATCCCTAAAAGGGTATATAATATTCAAGGTGCACATAGGGTCATTCAGAATAACTTCACACACACGCTACTGTGCATTTCCAAGTCCAATTCTGTTAGTAAATCCATACCGGTCACCCAGCGCCTAAATACTAGGCCTCAAATTTATATTCCGCTGAATTTGAATACAATACATTGGGCCAAATAATATTTTTGTTGTTGTGGTGAACCATAACAATGAGGAAAACATCTAGTAAGGGACGCGGACGTGGACATGGTCGTGGTGATGTTAGTGGACCCTCTGGTGCTGGAGAGGACGTGGCCGTTCTGCCACATCCACACGTCCTAGTGTACCAACTACCTCAGGTCCCAGTAGCCGCCAGAATTTACAGCGATATATGGTGGGACCCAATGCCGTTCTAAGGATGGTAAGGCCTGAGCAGGTACAGGCATTAGTCAATTGGGTGGCCGACAGTGGATCCAGCACGTTCACATTATCTCCCACCCAGTCTTCTGCAGAAAGCACACAGATGGCGCCTGAAAACCAACCCCATCAGTCTGTCACATCACCCCCATGCATACCAGGGAAACTGTCTCAGCCTCAAGTTATGCAGCAGTCTCTTATGCTGTTTGAAGACTCCGCTGGCAGGGTTTCCCAAGGGCATCCACCTAGCCCTTCCCCAGCGGTGAAAGACATAGAATGCACTGACGCACAACCACTTATGTTTCCTGATGATGAGGACATGGGAATACCACCTCAGCATGTCTCTGATGATGACGAAACACAGGTGCCAACTGCTGCGTCTTTCTGCAGTGTGCAGACTGAACAGGAGGTCAGGGATCAAGACTGGGTGGAAGACGATGCAGGGGACGATGAGGTCCTAGACCCCACATGGAATGAAGGTCGTGCCACTGACTTTCACAGTTCGGAGGAAGAGGCAGTGGTGAGACCGAGCCAACAGCGTAGCAAAAGAGGGAGCAGTGGGCAAAAGCAGAACACCCGCCGCCAAGAGACTCCGCCTGCTACTGACCGCCGCCATCTGGGACCGAGCACCCCAAAGGCAGCTTCAAGGAGTTCCCTGGCATGGCACTTCTTCAAACAATGTGCTGACGACAAGACCCGAGTGGTTTGCACGCTGTGCCATCAGAGCCTGAAGCGAGGCATTAACGTTCTGAACCTGAGCACAACCTGCATGACCAGGCACCTGCATGCAAAGCATGAACTGCAGTGGAGTAAACACCTTAAAACCAAGGAAGTCACTCAGGCTCCCCCTGCTACCTCTTCTGCTGCTGCCGCCTCGGCCTCTTCTGCTGCTGCCGCCTCGGCCTCTTCCTCCGCCTCTGGAGGAACGTTGGCACCTGCCGCCCAGCAAACAGGGGATGTACCACCAACACCACCACCACCACCTCCGTCACCAAGCGTCTCAACCATGTCACACGCCAGCGTTCAGCTCTCCATCTCACAAACATTTGAGAGAAAGCGTAAATTCCCACCTAGCCACCCTCGATCCCTGGCCCTGAATGCCAGCATTTGTAAACTACTGGCCGATGAAATGCTGTCATTCAGGCTGGTGGACACAGACAGCTTCAAACAGCTCATGTCGCTTGCTGTCCCACAGTATGTTGTTCCCAGCCGCCACTACTTCTCCAAGAGAGCCGTGCCTTCCCTGCACAACCAAGTATCCGATAAAATCAAGTGTGCACTGCGCAACGCCATCTGTAGCAAGGTCCACCTAACCACAGATACGTGGACCAGTAAGCATGGCCAGGGACGCTATATCTCCCTAACTGCACACTGGGTAAATGTAGTGGCAGCTGGGCCCCAGGCGGAGAGCTGTTTGGCGCACGGCCTTCCGCCGCCAAGGATCGCAGGGCAACATTCTTTGCCTCCTGTTGCCACCTCCTCCTTCTCGGCTTCCTCCTCCTCTTCTTCCACCTGCTCATCCAGTCAGCCACACACCTTCACCACCAACTTCAGCACAGCCCGGGGTAAACGTCAGCAGGCCATTCTGAAACTCATATGTTTGGGGGACAGGCCCCACACCGCACAGGAGTTGTGGCGGGGTATAGAACAACAGACCGACGAGTGGTTGCTGCCGGTGAGCCTCAAGCCCGGCCTGGTGGTGTGTGATAATGGGCGAAATCTCGTTGCAGCTCTGGGACTAGCCAATTTGACGCACATCCCTTGCTTGGCGCATGTGCTGAATTTGGTGGTGCAGCAGTTCATACACAACTACCCCGACATGTCAGAGCTGCTGCATAAAGTGCGGGCCGTCTGTTCGCGCTTCCGGCGTTCACATCCTGCTGCTGCTCGCCTGTCTGCGCTACAGCGTAACTTCGGCCTTCCCGCTCACCGCCTCATATGCGACGTGCCCACCAGGTGGAACTCCACCTTGCACATGCTGGACAGACTGTGCGAGCAGCAGCAGGCCATAGTGGAGTTTCAGCTGCAGCACGCACAGGGTCAGTCGCACTACAGAACAGCACCACTTCACCACCAATGACTGGGCCTCCATGCGAGACCTGTGTGCCCTGTTGCGCTGTTTCGAGTACTCCACCAACATGGCCAGTGGCGATGACGCCAGTTATCAGCAGTTACAATACCACTTCTATGTCTCCTTGAGAAAACACTTAGGGCGATGATGGAAGAGGAGGTGGCCCAGGAGGAGGAGGAGGAGGAGGAGGAAGAGGGGTCATTTTTAGCACTTTCAGGCCAGTCTCTTCGAAGTGACTCAGAGGGAGGTTTTTGGCAACAGCAGAGGCCAGGTACAAATGTGGCCAGCCAGGGCCCACTACTGGAGGACGAGGAGGACGAGGATGAGGAGGAGGTGGAGGAGGATGAGGATGAAGCATGGTCACAGCGGGGTGGCACCCAACGCAGCTCGGGTCCATCACTGGTGCGTGGCTGGGGGGAAAGGCAGGACGATGACGATACGCCTCCCACAGAGGACAGCTTGTCCTTACCCCTGGGCAGCCTGGCACACATGAGCGACTACATGCTGCAGTGCCTGCGCAACGACAGCAGAGTTGCCCACATTTTAACCTGTGCGGACTACTGGGTTGCCACCCTGCTGGATCCACGCTACAAAGACAATGTGCCCACCTTACTTCCTGCACTGGAGCGTGATAGGAAGATGCGCGAGTACAAGCGCACGTTGGTAGACGCGCTACTGAGAGCATTCCCAAATGTCACAGGGGAACAAGTGGAAGCCCAAGGCCAAGGCAGAGGAGGAGCAAGAGGTCGCCAAGGCAGCTGTGTCAATGCCAGCTCCTCTGAGGGCAGGGTTAGCATGGCAGAGATGTGGAAAACTTTTGTCAACACGCCACAGCTAACTGCACCACCACCTGATACGCAACGTGTTAGCAGGAGGCAACATTTCACTAACATGGTGGAACAGTACATGTGCACACCCCTCCACGTACTGACTGATGGTTCGGCCCCATTCAACTTCTGGGTCTCTAAATTGTCCACGTGGCCAGAGCTAGCCTTTTATGCCTTGGAGGTGCTGGCCTGCCCGGCGGCCAGCGTTTTGTCTGAACGTGTATTCAGCACGGCAGGGGGCGTCATTACAGACAAACGCAGCCGCCTATCTACAGCCAATGTGGACAAGCTGACGTTCATAAAAATGAACCAGGCATGGATCCCACAGGATCTGTCCGTCCCTTGTCCAGATTAGACATTAACTACCTCCCCTTAACCATATATTATTGGACTCCAGGGCACTTCCTCATTCAATCCTATTTTTATTTTCATTTTACCATTATATTGCGAGGCTACCCAAAGTTTAATGAACCTCTCCTCTGTCTGGGTGCCGGGGCCTAAATATATGCCAATGGACTGTTCCAATGTTGGGTGACGTGAAGCCTGATTCTCTGCTATGACATGCAGACTGATTCTCTGCTGACATGAAGCCAGATCCTCTGTTACGGGACCTCTCTCCTCTGCCTGGGTGCTGGGCCTAAATTTATGAAAATGGACTCTTACAGTGGTGGGTGACGTGAAGCCTGATTCTCTGCTATGATATGAAGACTGATTCTCTGCTGACATGAAGCCAGATTGTCTGTTACGGGACCTCTCTCCTCTGCCTGGGTGCTGGGCCTAAATATATGCCAA